>NC_033643.1:7572375-7674778 GCF_001540865.1 Ananas comosus | reverse complement strand
AAATCCGGTATGTTACATTACACCGCAACTGCACCGGAACCATTTAAATGTACACCGTAACTTCATAGCTTTAGAAGTCCGGTACCTTACAGTATCGCTCTCGGGAATCGGTCTCTCTGAGAGGAACCGGTCTCCCGAGGACCGGTCCCTCAGGGAGAGACCGGTTCCCGAACGTGTGTCCGCGGGGGGAGGCCCCGGGGACCGGTCCCAAGTCGGGGAGACCGGTCCCTCCGCGCGCAGGATGCCCAGAGAGGGCTATGTAAGAGGTGAAAAGTTGAGGGGCCTCTGGGGATATTGTTACAATATGTGAGAGGGTATTAGAGAGGGATATTTCTCTCTCTCTCTCTCTCACTCCCTCAGCCTCTTTCTCTCTCTCCCTCTCTCTGATCGTGCGAAGCAGGGAAAGAAGGAAAAAGGGAAAGAAAAAAAAGAAAGAAAGGAAAAGACAGGAGGAAAAGAAGGAGAAGATGGAGGAGAAGAAGAGGATCATCATCATCATCATCCTCTTCATCTTCTTCTTCCCCTTGGAGCTCTGGGAGAGGTGAGTTTCATGGCTTCTCATGGTGATTTCTTTGAGATGGGTTCTAAAACCTTAGAAATGGATTTAGCGGTACCCTAGCATGCTATTAAGATGATTTCACCCCATTTCATAGATCGATTTGGTGGTTTTGGTGATGAGGGCATCCTAGGGCATCCATGTAGGGTTTTTGTAAATAGATGAGATTGATCTCATTTGACCCCTTGTTAACCTAATTGGTAGGTAACGAAACGCGTTGGCGAAGTCGGTTCGGCAATCCGACGAGTCGTTGCGAAGATATTGAAGAAACGGGCGCTCGGAGCTTCGTTCCGCCTGGGAGGCCGAGGCGACGTCCATAAATCGTGAAAACGGGTCCCGAGCACCGTAGTGGCAAGGCGAAGGTCGCTGACGTTCGAAACGGCGAGGCGGCGCGCTCTTGGGGAGTCACTGTGAGATCGGGCCCAAACAGGTGCCGAGTGCCGCGGGAGGCCGATTGCAAGTGTCGACGAGCAATCGGAAAGCTAACTAAGGTGGGTTGTGCTTACCGAAGCGACTAGGTCGCCNGTGACGAAAACATGCCGCTCCAACGGGCGCACGAAAGCTCGATCCGTCGCTCCCAACGCGTTCGCGAGCACGCCGTGACGAAAACACGCCGCTCCAACGGGCGCACGAAAGCTCGATCCGTCGCTCCCAACGCGTTCGCGAGCATCTTCTCCGCCAACGCCGCGAATTTGAGCGAGAGATATAGAGAGATTAGAGAGATCTTTAGAGAGAGAAAGGACAGTTTCTCTCCTCTCTCCATGCGTGCGTGAGGTGTGTGTGGGTGTGCACGGCTGAAGGAGGAAGAAGAAGCAAGTGCTTCTTATACACTTATAGCCCCTCAACACTATTCACTCTAGGCAGTTTAGCAGTTCGGAACAGTTGGAGCCCTTCTGAATGTCCATTTGAGCTCAAATTTGACAGACATGCTCAGTTTAACATACTGAGTAAGAATATATTTTAAATTTTCAATTTCGACCCCATTTGGTCACCGAAAACTGTACCGAACTGTAATCTTTATTAGATAGCTGTCGAATTTTATTTTCCACCTTCCGGGTGTCAGAAAAATATGAAACTTTAAATCTAGTCTCATAAAAATATTTCTGACTTACCTCCAATTTTTATAATTTTCTGAGACTGCATTTTCTGCTAATTTATCTGTCTCGTTTCCAACAGAAAATTCTAGATTTTCTGTTTTCATTCCGATTTCAGCACAAGTCACTTCTGACTTATATTTTACTCCTCTAAATTCAATAAAAATAGTATCTCACACTATTTTTATTTATTTTTATTTTTATACCAAAATCTGGTATGTTACAAAATCCCTATCATCCGGGGACGCTCCAAGCACTACTACCCGAGGGACCGTCTTCTGGGACCTCTCTCCCAGTGGTGTCATTTCCGGAAAGCACCGCTCGAGGGGGAGCTACCGCCCTAGAGCCAAGACTGATGTGAGTATGATCCAATTCCCGCTTTGGGAACGATAGCCACATATGCCACTTGCCTCAATGCCACAATGAACCATTAGGTTCTTAACTTGTCATTTACCCCATTCTCTAGGATATATTTGCCACAATACCGCAATAGGTTAGATCAAGTCCAACATCTCACCACTCAAAGCCAATCTCGGCGCTAATGTCAATGTCACCTTTGTTCACTATTATCATAGTCCAACTCTCACATTCTCACACATATAGGGTTCAACATACATAGTCCTCATGGTTCGATATCAATTTATATGTTCAATACGTTAGAAGCATATAACTGAGTTTTCAACCAACAATCACATATTCTCTACCCTATATGCATGAATGGAATATACAGATATGCTCAATATAAAGTGACTTAGACATAGAAGGGAATTCGATGATTCCGGATAGTACCCCCCACCTATTCGTGTTACAAGGATGCCGAAATGCAATTTCTTGAAATTTACTTAGCCTCCTACGCCACAACTGCGACGAACTGTACCAACTTAGCTTGTTTCCTCAATATCTCCGCGTACGCCCGTCGTATCGCCGAACCGAGCGCACCAACGTGTGCGTTGACCTACCAATTAGGTAAAAAGGAGATCAATCCCACGCTTCGACCTCATAATTACAAAACCCCAATTTTGGGTCCCTTAACAATATCATCTTCTCCATTATAGGTCCCTAGCACGTATACTATGGAGAAAAACCCTCATAGAAGCTCCTAGATGCTACTACTAGAAGCATAAGACCAAACCCTAGCTCAAAAGATGGAAACTCACCTTAGAGTTCCAAAGCTTTCCTCCAAAAGCTCTTGCACAAGCTAGCCACCACCTTGGGAAGCTTCTACTCCAACTTTGCTCCTTCAAATCCCTCCCTTTGATCCAAGCTCTAGAGAGAAGGAGAGAGAGAAAGAGGGTTTTAGAGAGAGAGGGAGATGTGTTTTAGGGTTAGGGTTGAGAAAATGAGAGGAAAAGCTCATCCCTCAATCTCAAATACATCCAACTTAACACATATACCAAAAACCCCCTCAACTTTGAACTATTCACAACAGCCCAGCCTGGGCAATTTTCGCATACGGGGACCGGTCTCCCCACCAGGGACTGGTCTCAATTGGACCGGTCTTTCCACCAAGGACCCCTTCCTGAAAGGGGTATTTCCAGGACTTAGCTGATTTTTCTCTCTTTTCTCTGGCTGCGTGTGCGGGGACCGGTCTCTCTTTCAGGGACCGGTCCCCGAGAGTCCAAAACTTTGGGACTTAGCCATTTTTCAGAATTCACTCTCTCGGGTCCCTTTACCCTACACATTGGTTCTAATGCCCATAGAACCCATTGTAAAGCACTTTAACTCGCCCAACTCCGCGTTCCGCTTATTTCGACGGAACTCGGCACGGTTTACGGGGATGTGATACATTACACCGAACGCGTGAAAGGGTTGGCCAGAGGGCTCTGCATGTGAGGCAGCTCTCGGGGACCGGTCCTCCCATAGAGGGACAGGTCCCCGCACCCGAAATCTACCTAGTCTGGGCAGGGCAAAGGAAGCAAAGTGGAGGGGTGTAAATACAAATGTTGCATGAGAGGGGTTAAGTGGGCATTTTTCCTCTCTGTTTCTCTCATGTTCCTCCAACCCACACACATACACACTTTCTCTCTCTCTCTCTCTCTCTCTCTAGAAGGAAAAGAAGGAGAGGAAGGAAAAGAAGAAGAAGAGGAAGGAGAAGAAGGAAAGGAAGGAGAAGAAGACCAAGGAGAGGACCTCCATTGCCATCTTCTTCCTTAGCTTGGAGTAGAAGCTTGGTAGAGGTAAGCTTCTATATTCTCTCATGGTAGCTCTCTAGGGTTTGAAGCTTTTACTCTAGAAATGGTTTTAGAGGAATCCTAGCATGCTAAATAGGTGATTAGAGCTTGAATCATAAGATTGTAGCATGGGATTTCTCATGAGTAGAAACCTAGGGTTCAAAAAAGAGCTTTTGCTTGTGAGGGATTTTGATCTCAATTGACCTCTCTCTAACCTAATTGTTAGGTCTACGAACGCGTTCGTGCACTCGGTTTAACTATTCGTCGAGGCTACGAAGAGATATTGGCAAAAAACCCGTTTTTGACTTCGTTTTCACCTGGAACGCCGAGGAAGCATCTAAAAATCACGAAATCGGAACCCTAGCCTTTTGGTAGCATAAGAAGGTGGGGGGTGTCCATCCCGAAGCAACCGGATTTCCTTTTATGTCTAAGTTCTATATGTTTACCATGTTCATATATGTATTGATATTAGGCATTATAGGATTAGTAGATAGTTGCAATTCTAATTCTTTGCATGCTTTCTTAGTAGTGTAGCATTGTAGGCTTGACACATGGACTAGGTGTAAGGAAGTGAATTCTCGAAACTCGAGGATTAGACTTCGACCAGAATCGACTAGTTGTCGAGTGCGTAGGCTTCGGAAAGTCCGAAGGTGTTTATAATGCATAAAGTGCATTAAGGAAGGGCCCGCGAGAGCACCAAGTGCAAAACTTGCACTGGAGCAGAAATGCTCTCGGGGACCGGTCCCTGGCAGGGAGGGACCGGTTCCATCAGGCTGGGCTGCGGGGGTCTCTGATGAGACCGGTCCCTGGTGGTGAGGGACCGGTTCCCGAACGTTGGCCCAGCGAAATAGCCGAAATTTGGCTAAGTCCCGAAAACTCAACTTTCGGGAACCGGTCTCTCGGACAAGGACCGGTCTCCCGGGGACCGGTCTCTCAAGCAAGAACCGGTTCCCGAACGCGAAATCCCCTCTGCTCGATATGGCAGCCTTCGGGGACCGGTCTCCCCGAGCTGGGACCGGTCCCTCACTGCGAAAATGCCCAGAGAGGGCTGATTCTAAAGATGAAAAGTTGAGGGGGCTATTTGCAAAATGGCCTTTAATAGGGCTTGGGGACCCCTCTCTCTCCCTCAGTTGCTCTTTCTCTCTCTCACACTCTTTCCCTCTCTCTCTAGAAAAGAAAGGAGAAGAAGAAGGAGAAGAAAGAAAGGAAAGAAAAGAAGAAGAAGAGGAAGGAGAAGACTAAGAAGAAGAAGAAGATCCTCTTCTTCCCTCTCTCCCCCAACCTAGGGCAACTTGGAGCTTGGCTTAGAGGTAAGCTCCAAACCCACTCATGGTAGATTTCTTAGGGTTGGGTTTTGTTGCTTAGAATTGGTTCAAATGGAACCTATTAGGGATAAGTAGAAGGTTCGAGCTCGAAATTGAAGCTCGCACCACGGATTTCTCCGTTGTTGAGACCTAGGGCGTAGAATTGGGATTTTGGCATATCTAGGGTTTTGATCTAATTTGTTGGGTCGCTAACCTAATTGCTAGGTCTCTGAACGCGTCGGCGAAGACGGTTTGCCGATCCGACGAGCGAGTGCGGAGTTATCGCCGAATTGGATACTCGAGGGCTCGCTTCGCCCCGAGGAGTTAAAGCGACGTGCAAAGGCCACCACGTCGAGTTTTCTACCATCGTGGCATCGCCAAGAGGTGGGTGGTGTCCATCCCGAAGCAATCGGGCTCCCCTCTATGTCTTAGTACACGTCGATCCTTGCATTTTGTATTATTGCATTATAGGATGATTGTGCATTGCCTTTCCTTATACTTTCCTTGATGATATTGTAGCATGCATTGATACTTGATATAGTGGATTGATAAGGATTGGGTCGAGACTTGTGAATCCTATAGTGCAGAGAAAGTGATGGGCTCGATGGTCGGTCTAATAATGAACAAAGAACGAGTGGTATCTAGTTGATAGTAAACAAATGAACGAGTGGCATTTAGTTGATAGTAAGCAAAAGAACAAATGATACATATGAGTAGTAGCGTATGGAAAACCTATGGACTATATGATGATTGTAACCCTAGAGGATAGGGTATTCTCGAGACGAGGATTGGATCATGCTCACGGTCTGTTTCTAAATCTTGTGATGGAAGCCCCACACAAGTAGTGCGCTCTGGATGTTGGTCACGTGGGATCGCCTATTTTGGGTCCCAAGGGTTTGCCTATTTAGGCCCCGGCAGACGGTCTCGGTTCGTAGTGCGAGTTGACCCTCCCTACCTTCGAGATGGCTAGTGAGTAGTAGGCTCCCTCAGGGAAGCCATGAGATTAAGAAACAAGTGAATAAGATCGAGGAATAAGTACATAACTTTACCTTTGATATGACGACAGGTTAGTTGCTTACCAATTCATTGGATATGCATTCATATATCTATGATTGGGCATAGTAGTGTGGCTTTACTTTCCTGTCTTTACAGCTTTATCTATCTATCTATCGATTATCTACTTGTGCCCGCTTGGACCTAGTGGGGAGATCGGCGGAGTCGGCGGCCGAACCCACTGGGAACTAAGGAAGTTAGTTCTCACCCCCATTTTTTACCACAGGTTCGAGTTCGGGTGTCCCCGGTGAGCGGGAGGATCGCGGTAAGGGCCCGGCGCTTTAGTCGCATTAGCTACCTCCCTTTTGCATTAGCCATCACCCTTTCTGTATTTGAGAGTAGATGTTGTATAGGGTAAGGTGGAGTGATTGTATTTATATTTTGGAAGAATGTAAAAGATGTAATTGAATGTATTAAGTCAAATGAATGTAATAGATAGTTCTTCTCTCTTGTTGCACTGGTGGTGCTTTTGATCGTGTATTTATGAATTGATTCCTGGGTAAATTCTTATACATGATCTGTTGGTTAGCCTTGGGCGGACGGGGTAGGTCCTGTCCGTTCGGCGTCTGTTCGACGCGCTCGGGCCGGACCAAATTGGTAGCGGTCTCGGGGCGTGACACTAGGAATGCATGAGGATTGGGTCTTGTGACAAGGAATCCTATAGTGGCATAAAGAGATGAACTTGGACATGTAATAGCCTAGAAGAGTGGCATTTGGATTATTGTAGTAGAAACACTAAACATGAACGAGTGGCATGTCAACTAGTAGAAAACATTTACTACAAAGATTGAACGATTGGCATCAAATCTAGAGTAGTAAACGTGACATGATTCTAGGGATAGTAGAATTCCCGAGTAATGAATTATGCATTATGAATTGTGCAGCAGAGGCACTATGACCCTTGTAGATAGGGTATCCTCTTTTGAGGATTGGATCATACTTACTAGTCTGTTTACACTTGAGGTGGTCGCTCCACTCAAGTAGTGGTCTCCGGAGTACTTCACGATAGGGGCAGACATAGTTGTCCCGCAGACGGTCTCGGTGTGCGAGTGCAGATTCTCCTCACCTATGAGATTGAAAGTGAGTCGAGGGCGTAACCTTCGGGTTAGCCAAGCAGATTGAGTAAAGAACATGAATGGCATAGTGGACTTGCATTTATACTTGAGTAGACATAGTGTATGTTGGTAGATTGCATAACTATGTTGCATATGTACCCATGACATTATACTAGCATGATAGTAAGATTATTGCAAAATGGACATTGCATGCATTGCTTATCATTGAAGGCAGGGTAGATATAGTTGCAGTTTATTTCTACCTATCTATCTATCTATCTATCTATATGTGCCTGCTTAGATCTAGTGGAAAAATCGGCGGAGTCGGCGGCCGAATCCACTGGGAACTATATTTATATAGTTCTCACCCCACTTTGTTGCAGGGCCGAGTACGAGTTCGCCGGGCGAGGACCGCGGCAAGGGCATAGCGCCCTAGAGTAGTTAGTAGCTTCCTATATGCATTTAGAGTACCCTCGTGTACTAGACGATGATGTATATTTTGGATAGATGTTGGAAAGCTACTTATGTATTTTGGACGTGAACATGTATTACATTTTGGGAGATCGAAATGTAATTAAAAGAATTAATGTTGAATGGTTGTAATAGCTAGAATATCTCTCTTTATTCACTTGTTGTACACTTGTGGTTCTTGCTCTTACTTGTTAACACTTGTGGTGCTCTTATTGATCATGTATGTATTAAATTTCTTTTCCTGGGCAAATTCTTGTACATGATCTCATTGCTTGGCCTTGGGCGGACAGGGGAGGTGCTGTCCGTTCGGCATCTGTTCGACACGCCCAAACCAGACCAAATTGGTAGCGGTCTTGGCGCGTGACAGCTCCTCCTCAAGCTGTGTACTCCGGAGTGTAGACACCACGGGGAGAGTGCCCCGTTGATGGTCCCTCAGGTGGTAGTGCTTGGAGCCTCCTCCGGTAGACGGGATATTGAGTTGTGAGTTGTTGGAGTTAACAAATGTTAACTGGTTTAATTGGGTACAAGCCAAGGCAAAAGTGGAAGAGCATGCATGCATATTCATCATACATATGATTATCTATCTGTTGACAGTTTTCTTGCAGGCATAGTATTAGCATTAGTTTGGTTTGCTATTTTCTTTCTTTGAAATACTTATGCCTAAATAGACCTAGTGAGTAAGTCTGCGAGGTCGGTGGCCGAACCCACTGGAAACTTCGTTGTAGTTCTCACACCACTAACCCTACAGATCCGAGCGCGAGCGGGGCGGCGGAGGATCGAGGCACGGGTATAGCGCCATAGCTAGTGGCCACCGGAGTATTTACATCTTAGTCATTCCCTTTTGTTCATGTATCAACTTTTATTTTGTTGATCAAGTGATGTAAAAGTTGTAAACAATCATATATTTTGGGGTTGGATGATTATGATGTAAAAAAAATTATGAATGAAAGTAAAAATGAATGTAATAGTATTAGTTTACTTGTATTTGGTTAAAATGTAATGAAATATTATGTATGTGGTTGCTTGTAGTAGATTAGAGCTTTCATTCTCGTTGTTGCTTGCCCTCGTGCAAGCCTTGTATAATTGCAAATCTCATTGTTTGATTGCTTAATTATACTTGTTGCTAGAGCCTTGGGCGGGCAGGGGAGGCACTGTCCGTTCGGCGTCTATTGACGTGGCCCGAATCGGACCAAATTGGCGGAGCTTGGGGCGTGACAGATTTGTAGATAGTGCTCTCTGGAGGATTGACATCGGAGATGTGCCGGAGTGTGCCATCTCGTAGTAGAGCAAAGATCCGGTTATGATCGGAGCACTCGCGATTGGTCGAGTTACCAACGATATTGCTTCTAAGCAATGTTGATGATCGAATCGGAGTGTGTTCCCAGGATTTGGTAGCGAGTGGTGTTGAAGCGTGTAGAGTCGTCGAGCGTCGACTTACGCTGCCACCGAGACTTGCGGAGCCGTAATGCATTTTCGGTGTTGTGCTTAGCAAATGTGAGTGAGTTTGGTCTCACATTTTTCGTAGTGGACCTTTGGATAGTTCCGATATGGATAAGGTCACTCCGGAGTGGAAAAGTGCATTGGTACCCTCGGTTGCTCGATAACTCGAATTAAAGAATGATTTGAGTTTCGAGGACGAAACTCTTTTTAAGAAGGGAAGGGTGTAACATACCGAACTTCTATAATTATGAAGTTACGGTGTATGTTAGTTTGGAAAGCCATTAGAATGGTTTCGGTGGAGTTCGGAAGCCTTCGGGTGTTTTCGGTACGTATCGGACGCGAAAACGAAACCCAAAAAGCTATGATTGGACCTTAGCCGAAATTCGGCAAGGCGTGGATAAAAAGATGGTTTAAATGCACTCGAAAACATGTATTGGTGGTCTCAGTACGATTAGAGATGAATTGGAGGCCCTACGAGCAAAAACGAACGAAAGCGGACCAAAAGCTGAAAAGGCTGAAATTTTGGCTTAGTCCTAAAAATGCTGGAGTTTTGGACCTACGGGGTCCGGTCCCTCCAGCCAAGGACCGGTCCCCGTACCCGAAAGCAACCCAGTTCGAGCTGTCCATGAATGGAGAAGTTGAGGGGGTTTTCAGCAATTGTGCTGAGTGGGAGTTAAAAGAGGGGTTTTGTAGCTCTTTCTCCTCTCTCCCTCACACCATTAGAACCCAAAGCTCTCCTTCTCTCTCTCTAAAGCTCTTTTCTCTCTCTCTTCAAGGTGGAAAGGAAGAAGGAGAAGGAGAAGAAGAAAGCTTGAAGGAGTGAGTCTTCATCTTCTTCATCTTCTTCCTTGTGTTTCGAGAAAGCTTGAGAGGTAAGCTTTTGGAGTTTTAATGGTAGATTGTTAGGGCTTTATTTATATGCTCTAGAATTGGTTTTGATGGAACCCTTAGATGCTGGATGTTGGATTATTGCATGAATCAAGAAGCTATATGATGAATTCTTGCAATATATGAAACCTAGAGTTCTAAAGAGGGTTTTTGTAAATATAAGGGTTTGATCTAAATTAGACCCATGTAAACCAAATTGCTAGGTATTCTGACGCGTTGGTGAAGTCGGTTCGGCGA
This sequence comes from Ananas comosus, assembly GCF_001540865.1. Taxonomy (NCBI): domain Eukaryota; kingdom Viridiplantae; phylum Streptophyta; class Magnoliopsida; order Poales; family Bromeliaceae; genus Ananas; species Ananas comosus. The sequence continues at coordinate 7,664,509 of NC_033643.1, read as the reverse complement.
TTCCCCGAGCCTACATGAAGATATTGAAGAAAAGGATGTTTTGGCTTCATTTTCGCTTAGAATGCCGAGGTGGCGTCCAAAAATCACGAAAACGGATTCCTAGCATCGTGGCATCAAGTTATAGACCTTTAAAATCCGAGGCCGCGGATTGATGTACGGTTGGTGGTTATTCGCAAGATCGGGCCGAACCGGACAACGAGTGCCGCGGGAGGCTGATTGCAAGTGACTACAAGCAATCGGAAAGCCATTTGAGGTGGGTTGTGCTCACCGAAATGTTTAGCTCGCTTCCATGTCGAAGCGAAGTGATGTTTATTAATTGATGCATATAATGGTAGCTAGTTGTATAACATAAGAATGCATGAGGTAAATACTATATTAGACTACCATTGGATGCATGATGATTATATTGTGACAATGCTAGATGAAATGCATATATGTATGATTGGTAGGTGGCATATGATAATGTAGATGCATGAATCTTATTATGCTTGGTTGTCATTACCTACCATTGAGATGGATGCATGATGAACATAACATAGAAATGCTAGATGAATGCATGATTAACATTGTGAGGATATACTAGATGACATTGCATGTTGACATGTGTAGAATATGCTCGATTCACATAGATGTGAACTTGGTCGATAACTCTAGGTTGATTAGAGAAGTTGACATTGGAAAACAAGAGCATGTGGGCTATATTACTCGAAATGGACAAGTAGAATATCAAGTAGATTGAATGGCATTGAACCTACTGTCGTGAACATAGGTTGAACAAGTGAACCTAGAGTCGAGATCTAGGTAGAGATGACATAAAACCTAACGTGGTTGAACCTAGGTTGTGGACTATAGTGGTAATAGCCACTAGGATGTTTATGGGTCGAACCTAGATAGGTCGACATTATAGGGTTGCAGGTAACCCGTGAGATGTGGAAAGTGGATTCCGGAATCCCAGGACTTGTCGTGACCTTGGTATCAAGGTTAGGGCGTGTGCGACGATTTCGCCGCCGAGATTGATACCAAGGGGAACGGGTGAGTGCGCAGAGTTCACCACCCGGAGGCTTGAACCATTGTTCGGCATGTGCGATGATTTCGTCGCCAGATGGTTAAGCCGGCTTGTGGATTATGCCATCAGGATTGACTTAAAGCCATTGTTCGGCGTGTGCGACGATTTCGCCGCCAGATGGCTAAGTCAATCAGCGCAGTGGGCTGTTGTAGCAGCCAGTGCGCCGTAGTCCGCGAATGATTGACTCGAGACCGAGTCGGGTGGATAGCTCGGATAAGGTAGTAGAAACCTTTAAAAGCAAGTGTTAATGGCAAGAGCTAAAGAAGTGGAACCTTAGTAGCAAGTTGGACTTAAGTTGTGAACCTAAGGTAGTAGAAACCTTAGAAGCTAGATGACATCAGTCATGGATAACAAAATTGAATGTAGTATCAATGGATCTACTAGTTGATTGCGTAGTTGCATAATGTTCATATTGCATGTTGTGAGGCATGATATTTGTTAGTTGCATAATTACATGATGATATATATATATCTGTGGATGTTTTTGGACTAACATGTTGCAGTGCCTCCTTCGGACCTGGTGGGTCTAGCTTTTTCCTTGGGTGGCTGTACCCACTGGGAACTATGGACAATAGTTCTCACCCCCGTGTTGTTTTTGGGGGTACAGGTTCACATGTGAGCGGCGCGGCGGCGTGAGGAAAGGGCGTAGCTCCGTAGATAGCGCCCTACCCCGAGACCAGAGATAGCGGTACCCCGAGGTGGTCTAGCTTAGGGGTTGGAAACGAATGAAACAAACTTGTAATAAATTGTAGCAACTCGGATTGTATTTGGAAGTTGAAAAATGTAATATGTAATTGTGATGTAAAATGCATCTAAGGTGAATGCTTGTAATAACTAGTTGTTTTATGTTATTTGATACTTCCTTATGCAATCTTTGCTTGAATACTGTTCCTAGTTAGAACCTCGTGTATTGTATTGATTGCGACACCTTGAATGTACAGGGAAGACTGTCCGTTCAGCGGTCTGTTTGCGTGCCCGAATCCGACCAAATAGGCGGGTGTCGGGGCGTGACACTTAGTGTAGTTGAGACACTATGGCATTGAACATAGGGATAGGTGGATTCCGGAGTGTTTGTTAACCCTAGTTGACAAGGTATCCTCAGTTGGCGAGGATTGGATCATACTCACATAGTTTGTTTTAAGTTTGGGGTGGTCGCTCCACACAAGCAGTGCACTGCGGAGTTGTCACACGAGCGGGGTAGCTCCTCACCGGGTGGGACACGAGCAGGGTAGCTCCTCACTTATGAGACTTGAGATGTGAGTCGGGGCGAAGAGCAGGGTAGCTTTTCACCTATGAGATTTGGAGATCTGAGTCGGGGTGAAGAGCGGGGTAGCTCTTTACCTATTGCATTCGAGATGTGAGTCGTGCGAAGAGCAGGGTAGCTCTTCACCTATGAGATTTGAGATCTGAGTCGGGGTGTAACCTTCGGGTTAGCCAAATGGATTGGGTAATGACTTTATGAGAGATATGCATTCTGAGCATAGTAAATGTTGCATTCATATTTGATGTAGAGGCCTAGTAGCATGTTAGTGGAATACATGGCTATATTCATTCATTACTTGTTTCTCGAGGCATAGTAGTATGTTGCAGCTTTTATTACTATGTAGTAGTTTATTTCCGCATATCTATCTATCTATCTACTTATGCCTGCTTAGACCTAGNCTAGTAGCATGTTAGTGGAATACATGGCTATATTCATTCATTACTTGTTTCTCGAGGCATAGTAGTATGTTGCAGCTTTTATTACTATGTAGTAGTTTATTTCCGCATATCTATCTATCTATCTACTTATGCCTGCTTAGACCTAGTGGGAAGATTGGCGGAGTCGGCGGCCGAACCCACTGGGAACTATATTTATATAGTTCTCACCCCACTTTGTTGCAGGGCCAAGTTCGAGCGCTCTGGGGGAGGATCGCGGTAAGGGCATAGCGCCCTAGTTAGCTAGTAGTGGCTTTCCTTTTGTACTAGAGTACCCTCGTGTACATAGGTGATGTATATGTTGGAAAGGATTTTGGAGAGCTACATATGTATCTAGATGTTGAGATGAACTTGTATTCATTTTGGAGATAAAAATGTAAATCAAAAAATATAAATGGTCGAATGTGATGTAATAGATAGAACTCTCTCGTTTGTTTACTTGTGGTATTATTTACTTGCTCTTGTGTATACTTGTTAAATTACTCGCTTTCATTGATCATGTATGTATCTAAGTTTTCCTGGGCACTTGTTTGTACATGATCTCGTTATTTTAGCCTTGGGCGGACAAGGGAGGTGCTGTCCGTTCGGCGTCTATTTGATGCGCCCGAACCAGCCAAATTGGTGGTTGCGGGGCGTGACAATTTAACATAGTTGAACAACTAGAACTTAATGCTATGACATGGTATTAGATCTAGAGATATAGTTTGTATTATATGTTTTAGACATGAGGAAGTGAGATTACAAGCCCTTGGGGCGAACCCTAATAGGGATAATGGCATATAATACTAGTGGAAGGAATTGCTTGCATGATAATACTTCTACTCCATGTAGTGAGGACCTTGGTAGAAAAGCATATGCATGACATGCATTGTGGTTCTTGTAGACATTATTATACTCTCTTACATATGGCATTAGTAAATGTTTCTCTTGAGAATTGTTGGAATTGCATGTTATGAAACCTCGTTGGAGTCTTGAACAAAAGAGTGAAACTATCCTAGGTAGGATAATGACTTGTGAACTATGTATGGTTTAGGCATATTATGTGTTGGTAGGGACATACCACCCAAGTAATTGTAAACGAGACATGACATGAACGATCTAGTACCCGACCGTCGAGTCGATGTGTGAAATTTCATGTTTTAGATATGATGATTGAGTATCCAAATTGTGGACCATATACTATGATCACGCTTGCTTGTCCTTGTGCTCATTCCCACATGCTTGTGAGGGTTGCTCCTTACAAGCCAGCACTTCGAAGTTAGCCTTGCGACAATAGATTACCCGTATGGGATTGAGCGCCGAAGTGGGATGCCGTGGGAAGGTATACTACCATGGAGCCATTAGGCATGACACGAGCCGGGATGTTACCACGTGTAAGTCCCTCGTAAATTGGGTATTGAGACTTAACTTGACATTGTACATCACCGTGGTTAATGCATATGTAGTAGATGGACATACTTGTGATTTGCTACCTTATATTACTATTTGATGCATTCATAGTAGTTGGACATTATTACATTGACAACCTTAGTGGACTAAATCTACACCTATGTGGATTAGTATAGATGTATGGTTGGAATGACAATGAAAGGTATAATTTACTTTGTATGGCATTATAGTAAATTGAACATGCATGTAAACCGGCATTGGCATATAAATGAACATGTGATATTAGAGCATCATGTACATGATAGTTAATTTTATCAAGTAGAGGTATGACTTGAAATGAAACTGTTTAAATTACTTGTTATCCTTATGTTGTTTACTTACCATATTATAGCATGCCTCGGTTGACCTAGTTGTGTATTTCGCCACTCTCGGCGGCTTACCCACTGGAAACTATTGTTTAATAGTTCTCACCCCCATTGGTTGTTGGTTTTTATTTCAGAGCCTTCGGCGGCGGGAGAGGCTAGGGATCGTGGCAAGGGGCTAGTGACTAGCTAGAGTCTCTACGGAGTTATTATAGTTGGACCCGATGTCGTCTTTCCTTTTGTATCTGTGGAAAAGATGTATTATGTACATGTTTAGAGATCTATTAGTCTTTTGGATTCAGTTGTATATACTCTTTGTTTACTTTGTGGATGTTCACGTTGTAGACTCTTTGTGATTTTATGTTACTCGCTCTAATAGCCTTGTTAGGATCTTACTTTTGTTCATTTCTTGTTTTAGTAGACACCTTGTACGCATCGGGGTTCTGTGGTGTACCGGCAGGTCTGTGCGCTCGTCGGGCAGGCTTCCGCTGGGCCCGGACGTGACAGTATCCTATGCCCTATTGCATTTATTGCATAATGTGGAGAGAGTGAGGATAGTGGAGTCACATGTTGGGTGACGGATCAATCATGCTACCTTTGTGAGCAGCCCGAGGTGGGCGACAGAATAGTGGAGCTAGTCCCCACGTGGCTGAGAGGGGTAAGTTGGGCTTTGTCTTGTGGAAAGCCCCTAACTAGGCTGAGAATGAATTTGGTCAAAGGTGAGTAAAAGAGCACTGTCGAGCATATTGGACCATGAAATTCATTCCTTATTGTTGTAAAGGCATATTAGCGGTTGCTTTCATTTCTATACATCCTTAGTGTAGTTGCATTATTACTTACTTATTCTTTTATCTACTTATGCCTTGATAGTAGATAAAAGAGTTATTGTTGTTAGTGGGCTGGGTCGTTACATTTGGTGCCAGAGCCGGTTCACCAGCTGGACATGTGTGGCGAGTCTCGGCTGAGCCAGGGTCTGGATGACGGGCTAGCGAGACGAGTCTCACATCGCCTGGTGATCTTGGGCTGTGTGTGTGATTGGACTGACGAGGACGTCAGGGCCTTAACGGGGGGAGTCTATGACACCCCAATAGTCCCACATCGGATAGGAATGGGGTTGTCATTGGGTTTATAAGAGACTTAGACACTAGTAACAATAACTGGGCTTAAGCATTTTGGGCCGGTTGTTGGGCCCAACGAGTTATTCTTGCTAGTGGGCTGGGTCGTTACATAGACCTAGTAAGAAAATCGACGAGGTCGCCGGCCAAATCCACTGGGAGCTTCTTTTAGTTCTCACCCCCTATTTTGTAGAGCCAACATGAGCGGAGCAGTACCAGACCGAGGCATGGGCGTAGAGCCATAGATAGCAAGGTTACCCTGTATAGATTTCCCTCGTATATGAAAAGATAAAATTGTAAATGCTATTGTGGGATGTAATGGAAAATTGTATTTGAAATGATGTAATTGTGAATAAAGGCTTGTAATTGTATTAATTTGGGAGTTGGAAATGTATATACCTTATGATGATTGAATGTTGTAATAGCTAGGTTTAATTTTTTCGCTCTTGTGATATGCCTTCGTGTAGAACTATATTATGTTGTTTTTCCTGGTGAAATTCAATGTACTTATTTGGTTTACACCTTAGGGGGATAGGAAAAACTTTGTCCGTTCAACGGTCTGTGTACGTGCCCGAACCAACCAAAGTGGCAGTACTGGGCGGTGACAGAAGACACAGACTTTTCACTTCCACCATAGTGGGATGACGATTATCTTTCAGGATGTTGCAGTTATTTCTATGTACTTAAACTGGTGATGATCATGGATCTTAGAAGTGGATTCGGACTCGACCCACTGAGTCGGAATCGGGGTCTTAGGGTCATAAATTACAAGCACACACACGTCATTGGTTTGATTGTCTTCAACTTCTTGATCCGATTTGGAGCTTCAACTTGATCCAATCCTTATCAACACCTTGATCCGACTGCCATCAAGTATTCGTCTCTATCCGGGCCTTGCGAACTTTTAGGCTTGCAACCGATCAACCAATGACGTGCAACCATACATTATACAACCCAACAATACAAATGAAATAAAAATTAATTACATTTGATAACTTTTATCTCTAACCTATTGAGACACGCAAGTCTCCAAATAAATCGGCTTGTGCACGCAGGCACAACAATAGCCATCTCTAATACATAATCTTTAATTTAAACAAATTTAAAATTACAGGATTCTGTATACACATCATACATCACATGTCGAAATAAAAAGAAATAGGTCGTTATCCATGATCATCACCGATATGTATCTCATACATAAAAATAACTTTGGGTATTCTAATTAACCGTTAACCGATGATTCGAAAAAATAATAGTAACTAAATCACTAATAACAATCAATCTAATTGATCTTTATAATTTTGATCAACAACTTAATCTTGAAACATAACAACTTGATTACATCAAGTTATTAAATCGATCTAATCAAATTAGATCTTTCTTTATCTTTTATCTTTAAAAAGGATCTAATCAACCTTTAAAAAAAAATGTAAAAATAAATTAAAAAATTTTTTTTTGACGTCCGTACGGATGCTACAGTAGCATCCGTATGGATACTACAGTAATTGCTACAGTATTTTTTTTTTTTGGATAGAAAACAAGAAACCGTCGATTAAGTTATTTGATCAATTCGGACTTTTCGAATTAGCCAAAAACGATCTATAAATCGTTCTACCGGCCAAAAACGGTTTAGAATACCTAAATTCATAATTTTAATCTTAAAAATATGAGGATGTCTCTGATACCACTGTTAGAAAATTGCGCACGGTAAAAACGCAGCGGAAAAAAAAATCAAACAAATTTGATTTTTGAAAACTCTCGAGATCCAATCTCAAAAACCACGCAATTAGGATCCCTCATGTTTTAAGATTAAAGAAGAAAAACAAGATCGAATCTTTACCTTTTTCGCGGATAGATCTTCCCCTCAATTTGATGATCGTGGAATTCGGTTCTCTTGAAGCCGCACACGCGTCCGGCCTCTATAGGTATCCACACGAGGTTCTTGATTTGATCGATGTCCTCACCGGGGTGCTAGCTCCCTTGCAAAAGGACGTCTTTCTTGCTAGAAGATGGAAGAGAGAAGAGAAGAGAGATAACGGCTAGGGTTTTCTAAAAACTCCCGTATATTATATATAGGAATATAATCCTATTCCTAATAATATAATGACAATTAAGGATAAGTATAAATCTAGATTTAAATTTATCTTTTCCTTAATTGGTTAGATCGATCAAATCCTAATTTGATTCGACTTGAATTTTATATTAATTTGATCTTATCAAATTAATAATGCAACATTTGCACATAAGTCCTCTTATAATTTACTAACTATTAGTAAATCCTCTCTTGTAACATTTACACCTTAATACCACTAATTTGCAAATTAGTCCAATTATCATTATATTGACAATTGGGTCCTCCGGCGATTCAATAATCGCGATCTAGCTATCTGATCAATCACAACCTCTTATGTGTGTGACCCCATAGATTCTATTCTATCTAGTAGTGAGATATATTTTGATCACTATCAACAATATCACTGAAACTCTTTTCAATGGATTAGAACAATTCCAACTCAGCCCAATGAGAATTATCGATCATCTAGATAATTCTCATGAGTCTCACAATCCACCAGTGACGCCTAGCAGCATGTAGTGGCATTCCAGTAGAATGGAATAATGAACCTCTTGGTGCAGTTACTGTGTGATGCAATCCTTCTATCATGAGTCCTGACTAGACGGAGGTTATGGAATAACTTGTCAAACCCCATCGTCTGTCATATGTTAAATTTATTTGACTCGAGTTTCTAATATCGGAAACCCTTTTCCGCTATTTATTCTGCCCTGGCCAAGGTCTTCTAAACTTGGTCTCATAAATCACATAGGACTAACACCCCTATCTACCAAGGGAGATAGATTCCATCTAAGTGCGCACCCTATTCCTACAATGAACCTACTGCAGCCAACATGCACCGCAAGGACCCGAATGGCTAGGGACCAAGTGTATGTACAGTCAAACTACAGTAACCTCATTGTGAATAGCCGAGGCACCGCAGGTCAAAGGACCAGTCACACTACTGCAACAATTGAGTAAGTCACTGACGAGTGAGTAGACATTCAAGTGACTTCTCGCGTTGGTCACGCTCGGTACCCTTGTTCTCTAACAGCCACCTGCATATTCGCTTCAGTGTCCCCACACTGTCGACTCGAAACTCGTCTACCCAAAAGGGAAGCGACCTATGCACCAATCTCATTGGATCAATCACCGTCCCCGCGATGGTCCATTGATCGCGAGCATTTAGGAATTCACCACCAATGACACATGTCTCAAATTCTCAACTCTTGAGAATATATGTCATCATCTTATTAATTCCTTGGACGATTCATGGACACATACACAACATGAATGGAAATAATAATCGAAATTTATTCATAATATTTTAAAGTCAAATACAAATTTATGTCTTAGAAGGAATACATGTGTCGGCCTGGTTGGCTTCTAGGGCATATATCTAACAATTCCATGACCTCCGTCTAGTCGGGACTCATTATAGAAGAACTGTATCACACGGTAACTGCATCAAGAGGTTCAGTATTCCATTCTACTGGAATACCACTACATGCTGCTAGGCGTCACTGGTGGATTGTGAGACTCATGAGGATTATCTAGATTATCGATATTTCTTATTGGGCTGAGTTGGAATTGTTCCGATCCACTGAAAGGAGTTTCAGTGATATTATTGATAGTGATCAAAATATATCTTACCAGATAGAATAGTACCTATGGGGTCACACACATAAGAAGTTGTGATTGATCGGATAGCTAGATTGCGATTATTGAATCGCCGGAAAACCTAATTGTCAATATGTTGATAATTGGACTAATTTGTAATTATTACAAATTAGTCGTATTAAAGTGTAAATGTTACAAGAGAGGACTTACTAATAGTTAGCAAATTGTGAGAGGACTTATGTACAAATGTTGCATTATTAATTTGATATGATCAAATTAAGATAAAGTTTAAGTCGAATCAAATTAGGATTTGATCGATCTAACTAATTAAGAAAAGGATAAATTTAAATCTACATTTGTACTTATCCTTAATGGTTATTTATTATTAAAAAGAGGATTATATATTTCTCTATATTATATACGGGAGTTTTTAGAAAACCCTAGCCGTTATCTCTTCTTCTCTCTCTTCCATCTTCTAGCAAGAACGACGTCCTTTGCAAAGGAGCTAGCACCCCGGTGAGGACATCGATCAAATCATCAACCTCGTGTGGATACCTATAGAGGCCGGGCGCGTGTGCGGCTCTAAGAGAACCCAACTCCATGATCATCAAATTGAGGTGAAGATCTACCCGTGCAAAAGATAAAGATTCGATCTTTCTTTTCTCTTTTAATCTTAAAGAACATGAGGGATCCTAATTGAGTGGTTTTTGAGATCGGATGTCGAGAGTTTTCAAAATCAAATTTGTTTGATTTCTTTTTCCGCTGCGTTTTTACCGTACGCAATTTTCTAACACGAGATTATACTCACGCCTCGAAATCAGGCCATCAGATGCGACGGTCTCCGTCTCCTATTCGATCTCATTTGACATCGAGCGAGCAAGTGTCACGGTCTCCATCTCCCACTGACGTTGGAGCAATGCCCAACGCCCCTTCGACATTTCCTTCGATGTTTTATTCACTTCCGCCACCAGTGTTGCGTGCGTATTTTAGATCTGTGTATTCTCATCGTCGCGACCCGTAATCATCACAGCACCGCCCAATATATACACCGGCCCCTATCGAGGGTGATCGACCAGTGCCAGAGGAGATTCAAGCAATTCCGGAGCATCATGAGGGCATTATTATTGAGGATCTCGATCAGATGGCAGGTCGAGCCACTTGATGACGTACCTTCTGTTCAGCTCGATGTTGATCGTGAGTGTAGGCGTGGACGTGGGCGTGCACGCGAACGTAGCTGAGGACGTCGAGGGAGAGGAAGATCTCGAGACTGACATTTATATAACATGTGCAATATTATATACATCTATATTTAGTTCGTATTTTTATAAACTTCCTGTGTTTTTGTTAATATTCCTATCAAATTGGTTGTATCTTGTTGTTCTTTTTGTCTTGTTGTTTTTCTTGTTGAAATTTTTGTTCTCATGAAAATTCTTGCTCCAAACTTGTAAAAATTATTGTTAAAAACTTGTGAAAAAAGGATTGGATCAGTTTGCACTGAAGACGGTGAATGGTTCACCGTCTTATCTCAAATCTCGAGAACTTATTTCAATCCCATAGTCGAGGACTTAGAGAAAATCTTCTCTCAAATCTCGAGAGCATAGGGTCACACTAAAGACGGTGAATGGTTTACCGCCTTAGTGAAGGCGATGAACCATTCACCGTCTTCAATACTTATATTACAGAGATGGTGAATGATTCATTGCCTTCGGTAGTTATCTTACAAAGACAATGAACCATTCACCGTTTTCAAACATCTGACTTGGCTCCTACATGGTGAAAAGAGGGCTAATTTTTCAAATATAAATTCGACAGGGTTATTTTGCAAATTATAAATTTTACAAGGTTATTTTGTAAAAAAGTCCAATTCAGTTGTCAATTTTTATTTTAATGTTGTGTCTTGTTCACAAATCTGTGGATTTCATCCCTCAAACCCTTGTCGGCTTAGCTTGACTTTCAAATTTTACAACTATTTACTTTTTGCATTAAGATTCCATCAACTTTTGATATTAAGGTTTTCAAAAAGAAATTGTTGAAATTAGTGTCACATACTAACTTTCAATACGGTATATTGAATTTTAGTCAAGGGATAAAATATAGATGAATTTAGCACAAAACTATTTGGACACGTTTGCATGGCCAACAGAAAATTTGGGACCGAGTTTGGATAAAAATGGATCGGAAACAAAGTTTTTGAAGCAAATTATCAAAAATTGATCAAAACTTTAGAATTTGAATCTCACAGCAGAAGTCTGAACTCTAGCAGCTTTGTGCAGAATAATGTTTGGGATCCAGACCTCGGTAAGGAAGTTCAAACTCTATTCATGAATTTGCGTTGGTGAACTTTCAAGATCTGAATTTCGATAAGGAAGTCCAAACCCCCAATTCAGAATTGCCTTGGTGGACTTTTGGGATCCGGACTTCCTCACGGAAGTTCAAACATTTCTGCACGGAGAGCTAAGTGTGAGAGAGGAGTGTTTTGCGCAACTCGACAAAGCAATCTTGCTTGATGCTCATAGTAGTCAACTTAGCAAGACGTACTTCCACCTTAAGGTGTCGACCACCACGATCACCTTCCCAAGTGGTACTAGATAAAGAGGTTGTAATCCTTTACGAGTTTAAGCCATGCTCAAAACTTTTCGGTGTTTCCATCTAGAGTCAGCACTGCTCACCTTAGAAGTCACGACCACTTGCTTTCTTGCATTAGAGGCTTCAAGCTTAACACTCACAGTCAGATCCACGACCTAATCTTCTACCATGGCCAAATGGCCCATCACTACTAACTAATCCTTTTATTCCAACTTGCTCAATTTTTTCGTTCGAGTATATCAGACCCAATTATTCCCTCGCATGCCCGATCACTAGGTGGCTAGGGTTGCCAATTGTAGCATGCAAACATAACCAACAATGATGTCCAATGTCCGCCTCTACGAGAGATCCTAACACCCCCATCCCCCAAGGGACCCAAGGGACCCAAGTGACCTGTCTCTCCTGACAACGCAAACCACCTATCTCTCTCCTCCATATTTGCACCAAGTGACCCAAAATGGCAATTATATTGCAATATAATCCAAAGGAGTCTCAGCACTCTTGATATTGTAGCCCACAAACGCTCTCGATCTCATGTCGCATAAATGTATAACTGGACTTAAACCACTCGTCAACCATGAACCCAATGGTCACGGTAGCTTAACCGAGACTACTCCAACTATCTAATCATCGGGCTATGCTTGGCACAATGATGAGACTAGTACACAACCAAGCCAAGACTAGGTAAGTTCACTCGCACTCGCGATAACAAAGACGAGCACATGCAACATTTGTTAGTTATATGCCCAAAAGCCAATCTGGTGACACTAGCTTAAGGGTATTTATGTATTAATCATTTATAATTCATAATATAAGGGCAGATAATCTATTTATATCTATTGTATAGCAGTACAATATTGACATGAATCGTCCATAGGGTCTTTGTTTGAAAAGACATATTCTTAAGAGTTAGGAATTTGAGATATGTACTTCTCTGTACCAGACTCTTTAAATGCTCCTAGCCAGAGGAATATTACAGGGACGGTGATATTCCGGATAGGCCGGTGTATGCTATGTTTCTAATTGAGGTGACGAATCTCAAGTCACTAGTGTAGGGACACTAGAACAAGCATATAGGTGCTTGTTAGAGAACAAGTACACTGAGCGTGACTATTTAGTTGAACAGTCATATGGTTCTATGCTCGCCAGTGACAAGTTCATTGCTACAGTTGTGTGAAGTATTCCTCGGACCTGAGGCATTATAGTTACTTCACGTATAGATTGCTACCGTTTGACAGTACTAATACTTAGACTCTAGACACGGGTCTATGTTCGATACTGATTGACTATAGTGATTTATGCGAGGAGGCATGTGAATGCGCAATAAGGAATCCAACACTCTCAATGATGAGGGAGAATGTCCTATGTAGTTTATCGGACTCGACTCGGAAAACCCCTGGCCAGGGTACATGGTATGTGGAAAGAGTTTCTAACTGTGTTACCATATTAAGTTGATTTCAGATATTCTAATCATATGATCGAATAATAAGATTTGGCGAGTAACCATAATCTTAGTTCGATCGGGGCGTTGTGTGTTGGAAGGAATTAATCACACGGTAACGGTTAGCGGAAAGGTTCGTTTTTCATCATCATTCTGGATTGCCGTGATATACTGCTAGGTGTCACTCGCGGACAGTGAGAGAAGTAAACAATAATTTAAATAAATTATTTTACAGATTAGAAGAGTTCTAATTCAATATTGAAGGGTTTGATATTGGACCTTACTGCCGAATGATAATGAACCTATGCGGTCACACACAATAGGAATTGTATGCATCCAACATGACAATATGAGTATAATACACTAAACAGTTTAGTGGAAATAGTAATTTGAATTTGAATGTTACGAAAGATTTAATCTCTAATTAGATTAGAGAATAATTAAATATTCATAGATTATTATGAGATAATATTCTAATTAGATTAGATTTAAATATGAATATTTAATTATAATTTAATGGATAAGATCTAATTAAATTAAAGAGAGAGATAATGATAAAATATCCATAAAGGATGAGCATAAATTTACTTTTACTTATCCTATATTGCAACTAATTGGATATGATCCAAATTAATTACAACAGAATGTATGCAACTAATTGGATATGATCCAATTAGTTACAACAGAATGTTGAGGAGTGCCGATCCGTACGGCTCAATTAATTGGAGCTGTACATAAAAAGACGCGGTTTCATTAGTAGGCAACACATGAAAATTAATGTGAAGAGATTCACATTATTCTCTCTCAACCTTTCGTCAAATATTTTACTAAAAGGGAACGTGGATAAGAGAAGACTGCTAGCACTGTCTTTGTAATCTACGACTCATCTGTTCCGTGCGACAGAAGGCGTTGGATCTGGATCAATTCCGTGTGGATACGCGTAGAGGCCGGGCATGTGCGCGGCTAATCGGAATCTCTATTCGTCATATTCAGTTTCAACCGTACAGTAGATCAAGAGACCTTAACTGGTCCACGGTAAGATCTCTAAACATAAAGAGTTTTTGTTTAGATTAAATTTTTGCATAGTAACATGAGAATGATCCGCCGGCAATGATTTGATTTATTGGTTTTCGGTTTTCATATGTGATATATATTTAGCTTCCGAAAAATTTTAAAAGTGCAAAATTATTTTCCGCTGCGTTTTTCTGATGTGCCGGTTAATTTCTAACAGTGGTATCAGAGCCGATTCTCATGTTCTATGTAAAAATATTAAAGATCGGTACAGTTCGATCTAATTTTTCGGATTCTTTCTATGATTAGATCGTTCTCATTTTGTCATTTTGCATGTGTTACGATTTGTTGTTTTATTACAACAATATTGCCAAGCAAAATGGGAGATAACGTATTTTATAGTTCCGAAAAATTTAATCGAGATCCGAGACAGATCGGTTGCATTTTTTGTATAAGTAATTATATAGGAGATGATCATGAACTTGACTAGATCTCTATGATGTGATTATGGATGTATCTCGATGTTTTTGAGATGATGTGATGTATTTTTTTATGGTGTAATTTACGCAATTATTTGTTATTTAGTTTTCGGTATTTGTAAATAGGGTTTGCGTGCCTTTGTTCTTCTCTTTAAATTAATTTGTAATTTATTAGGATCTGCGTCTCCCTACTTGTCTAATATGTAATAATTAGATCAGGCAAAATTAGAGTTCTATACAGGAGTGTGCACCGCAAGAGTTGACGGACTGAGGTCGTAATTGTTTACGGCATCGTGGCATACATAGGACTCAGGAGAAGAAGATGATTGAATGGTCGCAGACGGGATCTATTTGACCACATAAGATGTTGGTAAATCGGAAAGTTAAAGAATAGCTTATCTCAAAAGTTGAGAATGTGTATGTGAATGTAAAAATTACCCATAGACCGATTTGACTCCTCGGCTCGAGTCAAATCATAAAAGTTCATGATCATCCCTTTTAGCATACAGTTATTTATTTTGTGTGTATGCGATACATATTATTTTATATCATGAGATGTGATATGTGAATGTGATGATGAGACGAAATTAATAAAGTTTTAATCTCCCTATAATATATTAAGTAGGAACGAATGGGTATATGATACTCTATCGTGGCCTTCCACCAATCACAGGGTGAGAATATTGTTCCGACATTGAGTAGTCACGCATGGTCCCATGGGGCTACTTGTGTTGGGGCAATGTGAACATCTTGTCATATGATGCTACAAGATAGGATTACCGACGGCTCCAAGAAACTGTCCGGTGAGGGTCTTTTGGTAGTTCCATACTTGTAGGAAAGGTGGGTTCGACTTAACTAGGGCGTTTGCACCAAGAAACTGTCCGGTGAGGTGTAAAACCCTAGAGGCCGAAGGATAATCGGATCGTACATGAGATGTGCCGAGGTAAGGTGTCACGCCCCGGGACCGGCGGAGGCCCTCCCGGTAGCGTGCCCAGACCCGCCATATGTCAACACATATAAGGCGTCTACAACAAAAGCGGAAGTAAAACCAAGTAAAAGAAGTAAAATAACAAGCAACTAATGATATCAGAGCGAGTGAAGTTCTATCATCCACACTAAGGTATAGAAATAAAGCTAGACAATAAAAGAAACCATAAGTAATACAATATCTGTCACTAGTACAAAAATGGTGGTCTCTAGTACACTGGTAAAACCCTCAAACTCTCGCAAAAGTAAGACATCGAGAGGTAGACCACCTAGCAACTCGTCCTCGAAGGAAGCTAGCTCGAAGCAACTCCCTTTCCGCGATCCCCGGCCTCACCTTGCGCGGAAGGCTCTGAAAAACACCGAGAAAAAGAGGGCGTGAGAACTATAATTTATAGTTCCCAGTGGGCAATTACTGACCTCAGCTCTATGCACCACTAGGCCCCAAAAGAAAAGGGGTAAGTAACGTTAATAGCAATAAGCAATAAAAAGGAGCATGGAAATAACTGCTGAAAGAGAGAGCATAAGAGAAATGCTATACTGCTATACCTCACATAAGTACGATGTCAAAATGTTGTACATCTATTCTATCATAAGGAAAAGTGACCAATGGCAATAGTTTTCTGTTACCAACCTTTATTCACACATGATGTATAAGCACTATCATGGCAACCGAGTATACTGTGATGAAATAGGTAACTGTCGAGTATACTACATGTCTCAACCCTAGGCTATAAGCATGTAAGTGTAGTCCAACTATTAAACCTATCTAGTAGTGATTGTTCATTCTCAAACCGTGTCGATTTTCATTTCCAATTAGGGACCTACCCAAGGTAGTCCAACTTGTGCCGCCTAAGTGCCTATGGTAGCCCGACATTCCTACACATGGAATGTGTCTGTCCCACTCGACCCCGTAGGCTTCTCGATACCGCACGAGCGAACATAAGTCGCGTAGGCTAACTCCGGAGTGCTGGCTTGTAGGGAGCGACCCTCACAAGCATGTGCGAATGAGCACAAATGGCAAGCAAGCATAGTCCAAGTCTCAAGTATCCAATCCTCATGTCTCTATCATGGTATAGTCACTAGTATCCCGAAGATCTAGTACTAAGTCACAAATTAAGTTCCAACGTTCTCTAGGTCTAGTGCCCCTTTATGACACTTAGACATTTAATGTTTAAGCATGTTCCACATTCCTTAATGACCCTATCCACTAGGTTCTCACATGTCCCGAGCTCAATGCCGCTTGATGACATTAGCTCACTAGTTCACGTACCTTCTAAAATGGCAATCTTGTCATCTTTCATGTCACAAGTAAACTCAAGTTTAAATGCATGAATCCGAACTCATTTACGCTATAGAAGTATGAAACCAACTCTCATGAAGAATGCTAAATGCAACCATAGATCTCCCAAGCAACTCTCTACTACATAGAGGTCCAAAGTTTCATTTTACATAACATATGCATTTTAAGCATTCTAAAAATCATAATAAATACAATTAGGATGAATATGCATGCTTTTCCAATTTACGGAACATATATAACCATAAATGAGAATTTCTCATATGTAGGCTAGGTCAAACCCACCGAACCGTCGTGTAGGGTCTCGATTCGCCGAACAAAGTTGTCCCCGAGTCTCAAAATACCCTAAAAGTAATCAGCGAAGAGATACGAGGGCATTACGACCATCTTATAATATCAAACATTAACCTAGAAGCAAAAAGGGCCAAAACTAACCTCAAGAGTAGAAATTTCTTCCAAAGCTCCAAAAGTGAGCTAGAACCCTTCCAATCCAAGCTCAAGGAAGGTTCTAAACCAATCAATCAAGCCTCAGAAGCCCTAGGTTCAAAAAGCTCAAAATAAACCCTAAGTCCCAAAACTAGGGTTTCAAAACAATAAAAACCTCAAATCCAAGGTCTAAAGGGAGGGAATGAGTAACAAACCTCCTTAGAAGCTCCAATCCAAGCTCCAAAGGTGAAGATCTCGCCCTTTGCAAGCTCCAAGTCCAAGCCTTCAAGCACCAAGGAAGATGAGAGGGTGAGGAAGATGCTCCAAGTCCACTAGTAGCACCAAACTTCTTCTCCTCCCCTCCTTCTTCTCCTTCTCCTTCTTCTTCTTCTTCTCTATCAAGGGTGTAGAGAGGGTTGAGAGAGGAGAAATGAGGAGTAGAGAGGGTGGAGGGGTCATATAGACCCTCTAATGTAACAAAATCCAGCTAGGCCCCTCAAAAATCAAATATTACCACAGCCCGGTCTGGGCAGTTTTCGCCCAGAGGGACCGGTCTCGCCCCAGTAGGGACCGGTCTCTCGCTGCGAACCCGAAAAACCAGCGTTCGGGAACCGGTCTCTCCCCGCGCAGGACCGGTCTCTCACTGCGAAGACGCGCTCGGGGACCGGTCTCGCCTGCCAGGGACCGGTTGCCTCAGGCTGCCTCAACACTGCTCACTGGGGGNGTAGGGACCGGTCTCTCGCTGCGAACCCGAAAAACCAGCGTTCGGGAACCGGTCTCTCCCCGCGCAGGACCGGTCTCTCACTGCGAAGACGCGCTCGGGGACCGGTCTCGCCTGCCAGGGACCGGTTGCCTCAGGCTGCCTCAAAACTGCTCACTGGGGGACCGGTCTCTCCTTCCAGGGACCGGTCCCCGAGAGTAAAAACTCTCAGGACTTATCCAGAATTTCGATTTTCGAACTTTTTAGGTCGGAAAACATTCTACAACCCTCCACCAAATGTGGAAAAGCTCGAAATACATCCAAACACTCGAACCTCGCAATTTGCAAAGATCCAGTGTGCTACATAAGGTGTTACCCGTTTACTAAATTACGGCTTTTCAAGAAACCATCCGGTGAGGTAAGTCATAATTTATAAGACCCTGATCTCCGCTAGAAATATCAAGGGTTGATGATTTCCGTCTTTCCATCTAGGGAGTGTGGAAATTCGATAAATTTAGCGGGAGGTACCTATTAGATTTAAAGGCCCTAATCTAATAGGATAAAAATGATTAATACTTAACTATATAATCATTTCTATTTTGCTACACAGTTGACCTTATTTGAAACAATTTTGAATCTCTTGACAACTAACTGATTGGGTAGGATATAGAGAATTGTTCTCAATTTTGAAGTAAGTAGTCGACATACTTAACTCCATCCTAACCTCTCATTTGGAGGTTCATAAGCAAGAAAATATAATTTCAACATAAGTACGACATCATTACACATTAGAGCAATTGGTTGCTTAGATAAACAAAACTATTAATATTCAAAGTGTGTTGTGGAAAACATAAAGAATATTTATAGTTTATTATATTTTATACAAAAGTTGTATAATAAATGATGTCTTCTTTGCGAAGATAAGATATTAAAGATATTAATACAAGAGTTGTATGATAAGTATTGTTGAATACGTTTGCATACAAGAGTTGTATGGTATGTGGAGTCATATACTCGATATGAGATATCAAGTTTTCACAGATAAGTACTCAAACTTGCAGGATGGACCTATGTGATCGTCACAGGTAGGGTTGTTATGAGATAATATGAACCTTAATAAGAGATGTCGAGCTAACTTCTAATTCCAGATAATCCAATTGAATATGATAAGTTTAGTGTCTTACTGGTTAAGTTGAAAAGTATTTTTCTATTAAATAGATAGGCATCGAGTGTGATATCCTTTGAACTGAAAATGTAGCAAGAGTTGCCATATTAGTTCAAAGAAAAGATACGAATTTACCATCTGGTTAAAAACTTAAATGCTGTCTTTAAGGGCTAATATACCTTTTACTTTGAGAAAATACAATTCTATCTATTATTTATTATATAATTTATTTGAAAAGTATTAGTACCTTGAAGGATGGCTTTACTTTTTAAAGAACGGTAAATTGCACAGTTTATATGTGATAAGGAAGTTATTAAATTTGATGTAAACTAAAGGTCAGAGAATTAAGAGTTCATATGGCACTGGTGATTAGGTTGCATCGGTACAGATGGGATAAATAGATTGACTAATAATAGTTTTGAGTTGTTTATTCAAAACCATACCCAATCTATGAGTCCAATTCTAAACTGATATAACTAAATCATCCTTTGTGAGACAAAGTATAATAGCCAGTAAATACTCATACTAATGTATGGTGATGCATATCGATCATATGATGATCATGAATGGTTCTCTGATATTTCATTGCTTTTACTAATGAAGGTCATAGTAAAAGTCATATGGATCTTATAGATCGCGAAATTGAATACTTTGAAGAAGTTCAAAGAGAATTCAAAAATAAAGTTAAGCACAAGAAAGGGTATTAATACTTATCGATTAGATCGAGTAGGTTATTGCCTTAGTATTGAGCATTACATCACCTCTAGTATATAGACATTTCTTACAGTCTCCTTTTAATACTTTTTGGTATTTCAAAGGAGAAGTCGTATCTTGTAAGACATGGTACAAGTTAAAGTTAACTGTGTAATTGTATTATTATTCACTCTACAGTGTGCCAATCTTATCAATGTATTCCCACTAAAAGTAGTTCCTTCCGAAATTTTTACCTATAATATCGCATAAGATGCGAAAAGATAGAAGGCAATTATTATAATTTGTAGATATCCATCATTTATTTTCGGAACATGAAACAGATTGGATGGATACTGCATCTAGCGTATATAGACTCAATCAATCTCAAAGAGTTGAGATATTATATTTTCTTCCCAAGAAAAGATTTTTGTTGACATACTTATTTTTCAATAAAAGGTTTATTATGAAAGAAGCAGTGGGAGGAATCCATATGGCTCAACAAAGTGTCTATTGAGTTATGAGTCTATAAGTCTAGATTAATTATTTGTACACATAAGATCTAAGATATTTTCTAAATGTCAGATCAAATTGGATTTGATCATGAGGTATTAGAAGAAATTGTTCTTCTAAAAGAGATAATGATTATCTTAGATGTGAAGAAATGATATGAGATATCAATCCAAGAAGATAGATGCATACAAGCAAATTTGAATGGATGCTATATGAATCTTAAATTATTGACTCTCTATAAGGTAACGTACCTTGTGAGTCTTTACAATTAAAGATTTGTATAAATAAAAGGTACAGACCTTTGAAACTCCATCACTACCAAAATGTTGCGGTCAAAGAGAAAGTCTCGAATACAGTGACAGATTTGTGGTGGATATCATAATCCATTTGTTTTTGCTTGTTACACAGGGTGATATGAGATATCATATAGTTGATCCTTAATTTATATTATTAAAGAAAGCTACTGTTCGGAACAGTGGAAGAATTTCCTCACAAACTGTAATTGGATCTAAATGATCTTCTTGGAAATACGACGTCTGCTTCAAAATACAAGTAAAGTGTTTGGTGTATCGGAAGTATGGACGAGTCAAAAAGTGTACAGAGAAATAGTGGGAGCGCAAAATATGCTTTACGTATTGTACGTAAAGAATATTTAATATTTGAGAAATTTAACTAGTATGATAATATTGATTGTCAAGAATTTCTTGATGAAAAATTCTAGTTATATATTTTCATCTGAAGAACCTAGGTCTCATCAATGATCCAGACGTATTTAGTGAATGGAAATGATTTATACTCCCAACAACTTTGCTAAGTAGAATATAATAATCATGAATAGTTCAATGGATGCACTAGCTAAAAAGCATACTCTTCAAGAGTAGAAGAGTTGACTTTAAATAATGCATATAAGATATGTAATTGTTTGGCTTTAGTGCAAGTGGGAGATTGTTAGTTATCTACCCAAAAGCCAATCTGGTGACACTAGCTTAAGGGTATTTATGTATTAATTATTTATAATTCATAATATAAGGGCAGATAGTCTATTCATATCTATTGTATAGCAGTACAATATTGACATGAATCGTCCATAGGGTCTTTGTTTGAAAAGACATATCCTTAAGAGTTAGGAATTTGAGATATGTACTTCTCTGTACTAGACTCTTTAAATGCTCCTAGCCAGAGGA
Organism: Ananas comosus; assembly: GCF_001540865.1. NCBI lineage: Eukaryota > Viridiplantae > Streptophyta > Magnoliopsida > Poales > Bromeliaceae > Ananas > Ananas comosus. Next base: position 7,642,727 of record NC_033643.1, on the reverse strand, counting down.
ATATTACAAGGACGATGATATTCCGGATAGGCCGGTGTATGCTATGTTTCTAATTGAGGTGACGAATCTCAAGTCACTAGTGTAGGGACACTAGAACAAGCATACAGGTGCTTGTTAGAGAACAAGTACACTGAGCGTGACTATTTTGTTGAACAGTCATATGGTTCTATGCTCGCCTGTAAGGACTGAGACTTTTGCAGTGTAGCTAAACTCTCAGTTGACAATGTTTTTATGTGTAATTCAATTACAAAAGCACTCGTCAAGTTTCGGGCGAAAATGAGTTAAAACGGAAATTCTACGCGATTTCCAAGTTTCACTTAAAGTGAATAGTAACTCGATTTTTCGGAGAAGCCACGGTGGGAAGTTGGCTTCTGGCTCGTATCGGACTCCGTTCATAGTGGTCCAATAGCTCGTTTCGACCGGTTCAGCTATTCTGGAACTAGTGGCACTGACGGATTTTGAGTTTGACGCATGGATTTCGAGAAAATCCAAAAATACATGTTTTATATGTATTTTCGTGTTGTTTCCTCTGTTGGCGAGAAAGATTGGACTTTGTCGTGAATCTGTGGTCGATCGAGGTGAAACAAAATCGTAGCTTTGTTGTCTCCGTCGTGCTGATCGCACTCGTGCGATCCGTTCCCAAATCTAACGGACGGATCAGCGGAGATTGCGCGTTGACCGAGGAGAGGTCGGTAATGGCAAAACGGTATTTTCGCAAAAGTTGCTATATTTTATGTAGCGTTTCGCATGAGATCGTGCATAGAGGGGTATTCGCGTGTTTTACACGTGCTGTAGAGGACTTAGTTCAAAAGTCTAAGTTTTGGCGGACTTATTTGCAAAGTTGCACCTTTGTATATAAGCTTGTTCTAGGGTTTCACCTTGGAAACCCTAACCCTGCTGCCCTAGCCGCCCCCCTGCCACCTCCATCCCTCTTCCCTGCCCTGCTGCGCCTCCCAAGCCGCCGCCGACTGAGCCCCGGCTGGCCAGCCGTCGCCGGAGCCATCTTTTTCCTCTCTCTCCATCTCTCTCTCTCTCCCTCTCTCGGGTTGTAGCCAAGCCGAGGCTGCATTGCCTCCAGGCCCTTGCCGGTGTTGCCCCTGTCCCTCGGCGAGCCTCCCCGCCGACCGCCGCGGCCTCCTCACGCCGCCGCGGCCGCCGCTGCTCCTTGCAGCCTGCTTGGCTGAGCTCTGGCCGAGGTAGCCCCAGCTCCCTCCCCGTGGGCCGCCGCCACCTGTGACCCCTTCAGCAGCCTTCCCCGAAGCCTCGGCAACCTCCCCCGCCGACCGCCGCCATCGCCGACCGCCGTCGCTGCTGGCCCTGCTGCGCGCGGCCGCCCCAGCCCTAGCCCAGGCCGAGGCCTGTGTGCGGCCTTTCCTCCGAGCCACCGCCATCTTGGACCACCCTTGCCGCCTCCGCCGGAGCCCCGGCAACCCCCGTGTGCCGTTGCCGTCATCCCGGCGCGCCGCCGCCGCTGTCTCGGCCAACCCGCGTCGCCCAGACCTGCTCAGGCCGAGGTCTGGGTGCGACCTCTTCCCCGCGCCGCCGCCACCTTGGGCCACCCCGTGGCAACCCCTCCGGCCTTTGGGGACCCGCCGCCGACGCCCCCGACCTGCCACGGCCACCGCCGTGACTGCAGCAACCTTTGGAACCGTGCCCTAGCTCGTGCGGGTTTGGGTTGTTCCACCGCTGCCGCCGCCGCTTCCAGTCGCCACCTGAGGTGAGCACCATGCTCCTTCCCTCCCCCGCACCCATCCCTGGCCCCCGCGCGCGCCGCCGTGCCGCCGGAAGCCGGCCGGAGCAAGCTTGCTCCGGCCAAGCCCAAAATAGGGCTGTTTGTGGGTTGTTTGTTGTTCTGAGCGATCCGAGGCTCCCCGATCTCTCCGGAAGGGAGCATGGTGATTGTAGCAAGTTGCTGATCATCGTGCTCACCTTGGTTTCTGTCGGGTTTCACTGTTTCGGCGATGTCGACCCTGTTGAGCCTTTTTGGCTGCTGTTCTGTGTTTGTGCGTTCTTTTTCGGCGATCCGAGGCTGTTCCGATGCCTCCGGAGGTGAGCACGGTGATCGCTGGTCAGTGCTGATCACAGTGCTCACCCTACCTTGGATCATCAGTGTCCGGTTAGTCCTGTTCGGCGCGTTTCTCCGTGGCTGCGCGCTTTTCGCTGAACCTTCGGGTTGCTCCCGCGCTTCCCACAGTGAGCCGTTGTGCTCTGGATCGTGAGCACGGCCTCCGTTACGTCGAGACCAAGCTGTACGTGTCTCTGCGGACCTTGGAAGTCCTCGGTTTGCGTGAATGAGCCACTTGATCTCTCAATTTACATAAAATAATAAGATTTTATGTAAATTGAGGGGCTTTTATGCATTTGTGCATCATGTGGTTACTGTGGGCAGTGCACATGTGTGTGTGGTAACCTCTGGACTGATTGTCCATGATCCGTTAACTCTCGCGGAAATCGAAAAGTCGATTTCGGTGAGTTTTTCGGCGAAATTCGCCGAAAGAACGCGATTTCGATTCGGATTTCTTCCGACATCATTTAGTTGCTTTGTTAGTTGTCGCTGAGCCTTGTTGGCTGGTCACCATCATCAATTTGTGGGTTTGGTGATGATGGGTGAGCGACGGTGGGTTCCGGTGTCGAAATAGACACTTCCGGGAACCCGAATTCATACAATTATCCGGCGATAATTATGTAGTGGTGTTATTTTGTGTTTGCTGCCAAAATATCCAAATCGGAGTGTTTTGGGGCAGCGGGTGACTCGTGACACGAGTAGGTGAGTTCGGGACACTTAGTGGGTCCCGACGGCATCCTGGTGTGATTTTCGGGACTTCCGGTGAGTTACGGTGATCGCTTTCGGGAAACCGATTACGGGGATCTTTTGTGGGGGGTTTGTGAGTCCCGTATTTTGGGTTAGTGGGTTGGTTACTGACCCGGTGGATCTTCGTAGGTCCGGTCGATTTGTGCGTACCTGTGTTCCGACGCGACAGTGACAGGTGGGTGCTTCGAGCTGGTAGTCGGTGAGATCGTTTCACCCTTCCTCTGTTCTTTCATATCAGTATCGTAGTCTCTACATGTCATCTCTTTGTTTATCGTTTGTTTATCGTATCTCATTGATTGCATTTGAATAGTTGTGGATAGACATGTAGAGCAGGTTGCATATATATTGTATCTCTGTGGACCTTGGGTCCAGGCAACACATCGACTCCTTTGTCTTGTGTTCCGATCTGGTTGATCGTAGTTCGGCATGGTATGCCCTTGCAGCTGGCTTCGGCCAAGGCACCGGTCTCTTTTTGCCGGTTTTCGTTTGAGCATATCAGCATGATTTAGTCACAGCACTGTGTATTCTAGACACCAGGTTGGTTTGGCCACCAACGAGGGGTGTGCGTATCCGGATAGGTCGTCGGTGATGCATGAATATGTGGACAGTGTCTGCTCTGTGACAAGCAACGCTTGAGGTCTGTGGACCAATATAGCAGCATCAGATTGGGTTTGATTTGGACTATTTACCCTTGAGGCATCCGTGCAGTTGAGTTTTGTTACAGTAGTGGTTTCGTTCTTGCTCAGTTATTATCCTGTTTCTGTTACTACTGTAGTTGCTCTTATATCATATCCTGTTCATATCTGTTATAGCTACTGTAGTTTCCTTTTCGCATCACAGTATCTATATATCTTGTTTATCTATCTTCTTTGGTTTTCGGTGATTACGGCTTGCCTTCGTGGCTCTGTCGTACCCACTGGGAAACCATGGTTACAGTTTCTCACCCCCCATTTCCCCAGTTGACTCAGACTTGGAGTTGGCGTTGGGCACGACGAGAGGACGATCTAGCTAGCTTGCCGTAGCGTCCGTCACCCCTGGTTATTTCTCCCTGCATTTAATAGTTATTTAAATAAATGGTTCAGTTAGACGATCTTATGTTTGTTTGAATGTTGGTGATTTGGATACAGTGGATCTATGATGTTTTCCTTATGCACATGATTTTAGATTGTGGACTTGTGTATGTATCGAATTTATATACATCGTGGTTTTCTACCCCTCGAGGTAGTCGGTTTTCAAAATAGAGTTTCCGAGTGGGAAACAGTTTTAAAAAGGTTTTCGAATGATTTTCTTGGATGACTGAAATAGATTTCAAAAACAAAGCTTCCGGGTAGGGAGTACTTTTAAATAGGATGATTGTTGTACTGTGCATTGCATCATCCAGCGCCTAAGGAGTGCTTAGAGGCATGCATCATCTCTAAGGATCGTTAGCTGTATGGAAATGCATATTATGAATTGATTGTTGATTGGTAAATGTAGGCTGTAGTTGAGATCCTGTTGTATAGTTGGTACGCCGTGCAAATACAAAGGAGACTCTGTTCGAGTGGACAGAGGAACTTTGTATTTGTGGCGGATCTGTACGTCACGTGGGCCAGGTTGAAAAAAAAAAAAATGGCACGTTTTCCGCAACTCTGAATTTCAAAATGGAATGGATTTTAAAAAGGCTTTTAAAATCGGCCCCGGGGCGTGACATCGCCAGTGACAAGTTCATTGCTACAGTTGTGTGAAGTATTCCTCGGACTTGAGGCATCATAGTTGCTTCACGTATAGATTGCTACCGTTTGACAGTACTAATACTTAGACTCTAGTCACGGGTCTATGTTCGGTACTGATTGACTATAGTGATTTATGCGATAAGGAATGTGAATGCGCAATAAGGAATCCAACACTCTCAATGATGAGGGAGAATGTCCTATGTAGTTTATCGGACTCGACTCGAAAAACTCCTGGCCAGGGTACATGGTATGTGGAAAGAGTTTCTAACTGTGTTACCATATTGAGTTGATTTCAGATATTCTAATCATATGATCAAATAATAAGATTTGGTGAGTAACCAAAATCTTAGTTCGATCGGGACGTTGTGTGTTGGAAAGAATTAATCACACGGTAACGGTTAGCGGAAAGGTTCGTTTTTCATCATCATTCTGGATTGCCGTGATATATTGCTAGGTGTCACTCGCCGACAGTGAGAGAAGTAAAAAATAATTTAAATAAATTATTTTACAGATTTGAAGAGTTCTAATTCAATATTGAAGGATTTGATATTGGACCTCACTGCCGAATGATAATGAACCTATGCGGTCACACATAATAGGAATTGTATGCATCCGACATGACAATATGAGTATAATACACTAAACAGTTTAGTGGAAATAGTAATTTGAATTTGAATGTAGATTTAATCTCTAATTAGATTAGAGAATAATTAAATATTCAAGATTATTATGAGATAATATTCTAATTAGATTAGATTTAAATATGAATATTTAATTATAATTTAATGGATAAGATCTAATTAAATTAAAGAGAGAGATAATGATAAAATATCCATAAAGGATGAGCATAAATTTACTTTTACTTATCCTATATTGCAACTAATTGAATATGATCCAAATTAATTACAACAGAATGTATGCAACTAATTGGATGTGATCCAATTAGTTACAACGGAATGTTGAGGAGTGCCAATCCGTACGGCTCAATTAATTGGAGCTGTACATGAAAAGACGCGGTTTCATTAGTAGGCAACACATGAAAATTAATGTGAAGAGATTCACATTATTCTCTCTCAACCTTTCGTCAAATATTTTACTAAAAGGGAACGTGGATAAGAGAAGACTGCTAGCACTGTCTTTGTAATCTACGACTCATCTGTTCCGTGCGACAGAAGGCGTTGGATCTGGATCAATTCCGTGTGGATACGCGTAGAGGCCGGGCATGTGCGCGGCTAATCGGAATCTCTATTCGTCATATTCAGTTTCAACCGTACAGTAGATCAAGAGACCTTAACTGGTCCACGGTAAGATCTCTAAACATAAAGAGTTTTTGTTTAGATTAAATTTTTGCATAGTAACATGAGAATGATCCGCCGGCAATGATTTGATTTATTGGTTTTCGGTTTTCATATGTGATATATATTTAGCTTCTGAAAAATTTTAAAAGTGCAAAATTATTTTCCGCTGCGTTTTTCTGATGTGCCGGTTAATTTCTAACAGTGGTATCAGAGCCGATTCTCATGTTCTATGTAAAAATATTAAAGATCGGTACGGTTCGATCTAATTTTTCGGATTCTTTCTATGATTAGATCGTTCTCATTTTGTCATTTTGCATGTGTTACGATTTGTTGTTTTATTACAACAATATTGCCAAGCAAAATGCGAGATAACATATTTTATAGTTCCGAAAAATTTAATCGAGATCCGAGACAGATCGGTTGCATTTTTTGTAATGGGAGAATTCTTGTTCATACTCCGCCACTGAGCGGTCCCCTTGCTCTAGCTTTCGGAACTTCTCCTTGAGCTTCCGCTTCAATGTATCGGGGAAATAGTTGGCGAACATCTCCCGCTTGAATTCCTCCCACAATATTGGCGGAAGGCCGGGAAGCCGATCTCGTTTGACGCGCTTCCACCATACCTTCGCCGCCTTTTCCAAGCAATGGGTGGCGAGGTACACCTTGTCCCTCTCCAAGGTACGCAAATCATCGAAGAAGGTTTCCATCGAGTCAATCCAAGACGCGACCATCTCCGGTTCCACCTTCTCGCCCTCGAAGGTTGGCGGATGGAACTTGTTGAACTTGATAAGAGCCGCCAATGCGCGCTCTCCATCCACATCTTCGGCCGACACGTCGGGTGTAGCCGATCCCGATGCCGCCTGTGGTACGATCGCTGGCGGTGGGCGTGCCGTCACCGGAACCGCCGCTATGCCCTCACCCTCTGCCGCTCCGGGTACATGAGTCAAGGGTGCAGACGGACCACCGCCCTCATTCACTGTTGCAGCCGCTGCCGCAATCTGCAGCTCCAATAGATCCTGGAGCCGCTCGAATCAGGTCTCCTGGCGTTGCACCATGTTGGTCAGCGCGGTCACCTGCGCTTGCAACCGATCGATCACGCTCGGTTCCTCCTGCTCGGGCACCTCAGGAATCGATACTGGGGCAGTCCTACGTGTGTAGCGTCTTGGAGACATTAGTCCCTGAAACGCAAATACTTGGTCAGTCATCTTAACCAATTACCTCGTCGCAATTACGACACACGACGACTCAACCACAAAATCGGGCGGAAGCACACAAGTGCACTCGTTCTAGACTCTTGGTATCATGCCGTCGGCCGCCGACATAGCCACCTCAAAACAAGAACTCATACAACTTGAATCCGTCTCTAATCACAACTAGAGATATATTACCAACTTCGACCCAATCGAATCCACTTCCGCCATCGCTATAGGTTCACGTTCCGCTCACGCATCTATAACCTTAGGGCTTACCAACCTAGGGTCTCCTAGGTCATCCTAAACTCTCTCTTTACTTGCTCTTATTGCTCTGATACCACAACTGCTGTCACGCCCCACCCCGAAACCACTACCAATTTGGCACGATTCGGCCGTGGCGGCGGACTGCCAAACGGATAGTACCTCCCCTGTCCGCCCAAGGCTCAACAACAGGAATGTGCACAAAAATTTACCCAGAAAATTAAATTCTAAACGTACACATTCACAAGGGCACAAACTGTAAGGAAGTGAATCCTCGAAATCCGAGGATTAGACTTCGATTGAAATCGACTATTTGTCAAGTGCGTAAGCTTCGGAAAGTCCGAAGGTGATTACAATGCCTAAAACGCATTGAGGAAAAGATCCGCGGGAGCACCAGTGTGAAATCTGCACTGGAGCAGAAATGCTCTCGGGGACCGGTCCCTGGCAGGGAGGGACCGGTCCCATCGGGCTGGGCTGCGGGGGTCTCTGATGAGACCGGTCCCTGGCAGGCAGGGACCGGTTCCCGAACATTGGCCCAGTGAGAATTAGCCGAAATTTGGCTAAGTCCCGAGAACCCAGCTCTCAGGAACCGGTCTCTCGGACAAGGACCGGTCTCCCGGGGACCGGTCTCTCAGGCAAGGACCGGTTCCCAAACGCGAAAACTCCTCTGCTCGAAATGGCAGCTCTCGGGGACCGGTCTCCCCGAGCTGGGACCGGTCCCTCACTGCGAAACTGGCCCAGTGAGGGCTGTTTCAGAGAATGAAAAGTTGAGGGGGCTATCTGCAAAATAGCCTATATGAAGGCTTGGGGCCCTCTCTCTCTCCCTCTCATTTGCTCTCTCTCCCTTTCACACATTTTCCCTCTCTCTCTCTAGAAAGAAAAAGAAGGAGAAGAAGAAGGAAAAGAAGGAGAGGAAGGAAAAGAAGAAGTGGAAGGAGAGGTCCAAGAAGAAGAAGAAGAAGATCTTCTTCTCTCTTCCCTTCAAGCTAAAGCAAGCTTGGAGCTTGGTTTGGAGGTAAGCCCTAAATCCTCGAATGGTGTTTTTAGGGTTTGGGGATTTTATAGTTTAGAATTGGTTCGAATGGAACCTAGAGGAGATAAATAGATGGTTTGGGCTCGCAATTGAAGCTCGCACCACGGATTTCCTCACCGTTGCTAATCTAGGGCACGGGTTTGGGATTTTTGGAAATCGAGGGTTTTGATCTATTTTAATGGGTCGTAAACCAAATTGTTAGGTCTCGGAACCCGTCGGCGAAGACGGTTCGTCGATCCGACGAGTGAGTGCAGAGTTATCGCCGAAACGAGTACTTGAGGGCTCGCTTCACCCCGAGGAGTTGAAGCGACGTGCAAAGACCGCAACGTCGAGTTTTCTATCGTCGCGGCATCGCCAAGAGGTGGGTGGTGTCCATCCCGAAGCAATCGGTCTCCCTTTTACGTCTTAGTAATTTGAGATCTTGCATCCTGTGTTCACATGCATTGTAGAATAATTGTATATCGCCTTTCCTTATGCCTTCCTAGCTGATATTATAAATGCATTAGTTGCTGAATATAGGGGTTTGATGAGGATTGGGTCGAGACTTGTAATCCTATAGTGCAACGGTGAAAGAACGAGGCAATAGTTAAAATAAAAGAACGAGTGGCATCTAGTGTTAATTAAACAAAGAACGAGTGGCATATGTGAGTCGTGGTGTATATGAAACCCATTGACTATGGTGATAGTAACCTTAGAGGACAGGATACCCTTGAGGTGGGAGAGTTGGATCCTACTCATTGTCTGTTCCCGACTTGTGGTGGTCGCTCCACACAAGTTGTGCGCTCCGGAGTTATTCACGAGGGATGGCCTATTTGGGGTCCCGTGGGATAGGGATGGCCTACTTGGGGTCCCGAGAGATGGCCTATTTGGGGTCCCGCAGACGGTCTCGGATTCTTAGTATCGAGATGGCTATATGAGTAGTAGGTAGATCCTTGGATGAGCTACGAGATTAATGAACAAGTAAATAGCTTTACTTCTTGGACATATGAAGAGCTAGCTGATTATCTATTTCATTGTGCATGCATTCATCATATACATGATTCGGGCATAGTAGAGTAGTTTTACTATCTGTTGCTACAGCTTTTTATATCTATCTATCTGTTTATCTACTCGTGTCCACTTGGACCTAGTGGGGAGACCGGCGGAGTCGGCGGCCGAACCCACTGGGAACTATGGAAGATAGTTCTCACCCCACTCATTTCAGGTTCGAGCTCGGGTGTCCTCGGTGAGTGCGAGGATCGTGGTAAGGGTCTAGCGCCCTAGTTGCATTAGCTATCCGCCCGTTTTGCATTAGCTCTACCTTCTATTTATGCTTGAGAGTAGATGCTGTATAGGGTGAGGGTTGAGTGCTTGTATTTATGTTTTGGAAGAATGTAAAGGATGAAATCAAATGTATTATGTTGAATGAATGTAATAGATAGAGCTTTCTCTCTTTACCTACTTGTATGCTTAATACTTGTATCTTGCTCTCGTTTTGTTAGCACTGGTGGTGCTTCTCGTGATCGTGTATTTATGAATTGATTCCTGGGTAAATTCTTATACATGATCATTTGGTTAGCCGTGGGCGGACAGGGGAGGTCCTGTCCGTTCGGCGTCTGTTCGACGCGCCCGGGCCGGACCAAATTGGTAGCGGTCTCGGGGCGTGACACAAACAGTACCAACAATACAAAGAACAAGCAATCCACAAGATATAATATGTGAAATAAAGAGAGTACTTTACTAACTATTACAATAGTCCCATCATTCTCATTTACATCATTTTTTTTTAAATGATTACATTTTTCATCTCCAAAATACATAGCTCTCCAAGTCCTCAGCTACAATGAATCTCTCTCAATACATAGGTGTACTAATGCAAAAAGGAAAGCTACTATACTACCACGGTCTCACTGGTCGGGCGCGATGCCCTTGCCGCGGTCCTCTCTCGGCAGCCCTGTACCTACCAGTGGAAATAGAGTGGGGGTGAGAACTATCTTCCATAGTTCCCAGTGGGCTCGGCCGCCGACTCTGCCGATCTCCCCACTAGGTCCAAGTTGGCACAAGTAACAACAGATAGATAGATAGATATGTATCTGAAAGCTGTAAATGCAATAGTAGGAAAACTATGCTATTATGCCTATAATCATGAATATGAATGCGTGCATCATATAATAAAGGTTTGCTACCATGCTAACAAATTCGATCCATGTTCGAATAGCAATGTTCAATGACATTATTAAACCTTTAATTTTCCATTTACCCAATCTGTGGCGAGGCCCTAGGGCTCGCCTATAACTCACCTTTCAATCCCAAAGTGGGGAGGGAGCTCCAAGTGCACCCAAGCCCGGGACCGTCTGCGGACCTCCATGTGGTCCGGACCTCCAAGTGGTCCTAGTCGCGCGACACTCCGGAGTACTCGACGACAATCCCCTCCATGTGGGGATTGGATGGCTATACCATCCCAAACGCAGACTATGAGCTAGATCTATCCTCTCCAAGTGAGGATGCCTACCTCTAGGGTCAACAACTCAATCAAGTCCTCTCCAAGTGAGGATGCTATACAACTAGAGTCAATACCCAATCGAGTCCTCTCCAAGTGAGGAAACACTATCACTAGGGTCCACAACCCAATCAAATCCTCTCCAAGTGAGGAAGCCCTATCACTAGGGTCATGTCTCAATCGACTCATCGACGACCTCTCCATGTGAGGTTACTTAAGTTTACTAAGTTCTTGTCCACAAGGCATTTTCTAAGGGATCCACCTATCCCTAGGTGCTCAAACCTCTAGTGTCATTTACACTACATTAATGCCACTCGTCATCATTTAGCGTTTGGATGCCACTCGTTTGTTCTTGATATTAACACTACTTTCTATGTCGTCAACACCCCTATCGGGTTCATCTCTTTTCTTTCGCATCATAGGATCCACGTTCCGACCCAATCCTCACCTGTCTAAGTCACCAAGCGTTCCAAGTACACTAGGTTATCAATTAGAAAGCATAAGGAATGGAGCTACTATGCAACCCTACAATGCAACATGAAGAGATGAGATTAAATGCAATCTAAGACATAGAAAGGAGTTCGAAAGCTTCGGGATGGCACCCCCCACCTTTAATCGATGTAGAGGCTTCGGAAATTCTTCTCGACGAACTTTACGAAAAGGCTTTAGCCTTCCTTGCCCAAATCAACGCTAACCCGGCCCTATTTTGCCGAGAACTTCACGCCGGCTCGCCGAATGCCAAAACCGACTTCGCCCCCATATTTTGTGACCTAACAATAGGGTTTTCAAGGCTTCAAATGAGATCAATCTTATACTTTCACAAAAATCCCATTTTGGAGCCCTAGATTTGCACCTATAGCAAACCATCCAATAAATCCCTAGATTCATGGGATTGATCTACTTAGAAGCATGCTTAGAGTCCATTTGACCCATTCCAAAGTATAAAAACCTAAAACCCCAAATTCTAGAAGCTAGGGTTCAAGAGCTTACCTCTTGTGCTACACCAAAGAGAAGAGGAGAGGGAGATGAAGGTGTCCAAGGCCTTCCTCTTGATCTCCTTCTTCTTCTCCTTCTTATTCTTCTCCTTCTTTTCCTTCATCTCCTTCTTGTTCTTCTTCTTCTCCTTTCTTTTCTAGAGAGAGAGAGAGAGCAAAAGAGAAAAATATGAGAGGGAGAGAGTGTGAGTGAGGGTGAGAGGGACTGGTCTCCCCGACTTGGGACCGGTCCCCAAGGGCCTTCCTCGGGCGCACACGTTCGGGAACCGGTCCCTCCCCGGGAGACCGGTCCTTGGGAGACCGGTCCTCACCTGAGAGACCGGTCCCGAGAGCTCAATTTTCAGGACTTAGCCAAATTTCGGCATTTCTCGCTGGAACCACGTTCGGGGACCGGTCGCTCCCTACCAGGGACCGGTTACATCAAGCAACCCCGCAACTGTAGCTACGGGGACCGGTCCTCCCCTCCAGGGACCGGTCCGCGAGAGCAAAATCTGCCAAGTCCAAATTTTTGCTTATTGCTCTCGCGGACTCAACTCCAAAGCACCTTTTTGTGTTTTGGACATTTTCAACTCCCACAAAGGGTATTCCCTCGACAGTTAGTTGATCCTGGATGAAGTACAATCCTCGGTTTTCAAGAATTCACTTCCTTACATTACATGCAGTATGCAGGGTATGGTGTTTATATATTTGTGCCTCTTTGTTGGTACTGTTTTTCCCATTCATGAGGTTACAACTATTATAACCTTCGAATTTGAGTATAATCTAGTTAAAGATCCGAAATTGAGCTTACATTGAATACCTCGAAGGACTTGTATATGAATCTGGTGAGAAGCATTTCATGGAATGTTGCATCTATTTATTCTAAACTATTGATTTTACTTCACCTGAACTGAACTCGTTAATTTCATGTTATGGTATTGATCTAGTTAAATAACTAGAAATTGGCATCATGATATACCTTGAAGGTTATTCCTTTATGAGTATCTAGTTTACAACTCCAATGGTTTACGAAACTTTACTTGTATAATCGAGTAGAAGTGTTTGTTGAATCCTGTTTACAAGTAGTAAAGGATGTTGTTGAACTATAGGTTATGTGTCATGAGTCATTGAACATATCTTTAGTAAACCACTTTCCTTATATGTAAGGAGTAGTAAGAGGACTATGAGTGAGTGTCCAAATGTAGCTTGATAGAATCACTAGTGTGATGTAAGCTTAAACGTATTAAGTTGTACTGGCTATGGGTAGAGTTATGTCAACAAATTGTTGATGGTGACTTATGATTGGGTACTACAGTGTCGACCTTGGGTCGAATTGAGATTCCATGTCAGAGACATGATGCCGTTGGAATATTTGTACCCTGGATTACAGCTTGCATGCCATTACGCTCTTTCGTACACGCTTGCGGGGGTCGCGCCCCCCAAGCCCAGCACTCCGGAGTGGCTTAGCGACAGATGCTCGCCTATGTATGAAGTGAGCGCCGAAGTGGATTGCCGTGGGGAGTGTACACTACCACGGGGCCATTAGGCACGGCGCGGCTATGACTTTACCTTTTGTGTAAGTCAATTGTGAATTGGGTTATGATAAGTCACCTTAACCTTAAATGGATATAGTAGCAAAAATACCTTTTGACCTTGGTCAAGTGAACTTATTGATAAACAAGCTAAAAGTTGACATCTTGATTAACTAGTGACTTAGTGACAGAGTGTTACGGTCTTACTAGTGTAGGAATAATTACATGATATCATCAGTTAGTCCAGTGACAATGAATTATCCTGCATACCATTTGACATATGACTAGTTATACTGTTACTTAACATGAATGATAGAACCCATCATGAGATACTATTACCGACAACTCGTGGTTATGTGGTTATTTAGAGATCTTAAGTAAATAGTTTGATTGAGTTATTACCAGTAAATAGCATGATTGATTTATTTAATACCTGCTGCATTTACTTGCTTCTTTATTACTGGTTACTCATGTCACAGTTGACCTAGCGGTGTACTTCGCCACTCTCGGCGGCTTACCCACTGGGAACTATTATCTAATAGTTCTCACACCCTCTTTGTTGTTGTTTTTACAGAGCCTTCCACAACGGGAAAGGCTAGGGTTCTTGGCGAGGGGTCAGCGGCTAGCTAGAGCTTCCTCGATGTTAGATAGATGGACGATGTTCGATAAATGGAACCACTCCAGATTTTCTAGTTCTGTATTATGTTTTTAGCGAGATTCTGTAAATTTATAGTTGTTCCTTCCTGTTGTATTAAAATGTCGCATTGTATAAGTTTCAACTTTTAAGTTTTGCTCTGATTACCTGATTAGAATTGAATGCTTTCACTATATTGATTGTAGACGCCTGGTGTATACTTAAGTTGTGGTGTACACGGCGGTCTGTGCATCCGACTGGTGAGCTTCCGCTGAAATCCAGGGCGTGACATTCATGGAGTTTAGAACTCCATTTGGTTCATATAGAACCTAGGTCTCATTAATGATCCAGACGTATTTAGTGAATGGAAATGATTTATACTCCCAACAACTTTGCTAAGTAGAATATAATAATCATGAATAGTTCAGTGGATGCACTAGCTAAAAAGCATACTCTTCAAGAGTTGAAGAGTTGACTTTAAATAATGCATATAAGATATGTAATTGTTTGGCTTTAGTGCAAATGGGAGATTGTTAGTTATATGCCCAAAAGCCAATCTGGTGACACTAGCTTAAGGGTATTTATGTATTAATCATTTATAATTCATAATATAAAGGCAGATAATCTATCCATATCTATTGTATAGCAGTACAATATTGACATGAATCGTCCATAGGGTCTTTGTTTGAAAAGACATATTCTTAAGAGTTAGGAATTTGAGATATGTACTTCTCTGTACCAGACTCTTTAAATGCTCCTAGCCAGAGGAATATTACAGGGACGGTGATATTCCGGATAGGCCGGTGTATGCTATGTTTCTAATTAAGGTGATGAATCTCAAGTCACTAGTGTAGGGACACTAGAACAAGCATACAGGTGCTTGTTAGAGAACAAGTACACTGAGCGTGACTATTTAGTTGAACAGTCATATGGTTCTATGCTTGCCAGTGACAAGTTCATTGNATCGTGTTCAGTGAAGACTGAATACAAAATGAAGATATTTATATTATTTTTATCAACGAGTGTAATAAAAATAAATAAAAATAAAAATATGGTTTTAGACCATACAATGTGCACAGATCTCAGATTCATAATCATGACAGTTTGCCATCGTTAGATATGCACTTCGTTGATACTACGGAGTCCAGGCTCCTTATGAAGTGTGTTGAAATCGGAATGAAAACAGAAGATCTAGAATTTTCTGTTGGAAACGGGACAGATAAATTAGCAAAAAATGCACAGTCTCAGAAAATTATAAAAACTGGAGGATAAGCCAGAAATATTTTTATGAGACTAGATTTAAAGTTTCATATTTTTCTAACACCCGGAAGGTGAAAAATAAAATCCGACAAGTTATCTGATAAAGATTATAGTTCGGTACAGTTTTCGGTGACCAAATAGGGTCGAAACTGAAAACTTAAGATATATTCTTACTCAGTACGTTAAACTGAGCCTGCCTGTCAAATTTGAGCTCAGACAGACATTCAGAAGGGCTCCAACTGTTCCGAACTGCTAAACTGCCCTGGGGTGAATAGTGTCTTGGGGTGTATTATAAAGAAGCAATGTGCTTCTTCTTCCTCTCCTTCAGCCCGAGCACACACACGCACGCACGCATGGAGAGAGGAGAGAAACTCTCCTTTCTCTCTCTAAAGATCTCTCTCATCTCTCTATATCTCTCACTCAAATTCGCGGCGTTGGCGGAGAAGATGCTCGCGAACGCGTTGGAAGCGACGGATCGAGCTTTCATGCGCCCGTTGGAGCAGCGTGTTTTCATTGCGGCGTTCACATTGTGGTAAGCTTTTGGGATTTGACTTAATCCTTAGCTTTAAGTGTTCTAATAACCTCTAATGAGCTTTGTTAGCATGTTGCTACATTTAATTTAGATTATTTGAAGGTTAATTCATGTTAGGGCTCAAAAATGGAGTTTTGTAAAATATGAGGGTTTGATCTCATTTGGCCCTCCATAAACCTAGTTGCTAGGTAAACGAACGCGTTGACGAAGTCGGTTCGGCGATTCGTCGAGCCGTTGCGAAGTTATTAAAGAAACGGACGTTTAGGCTTCGTTTCCGCCTGGAGGGCCGATGCGACATCGTAAACCCATGAAAACGGATTTGAAGCATCGTGGCACATAACCGAAGACTTTAATTTCCGGATCGTGGATTGGAGGCCGTTCGGGTGGTCGCGCGAGAGATCGGGCCAAACCGAGTGCCAGGTGCCGCGGGAGGCCGATTGCAAGTGTCGACAAGCAATCGGAAAGCATTTTGAGGTAGGTTGTGTTTACCGAAGTGACTAGGTCACCTTCATATCAAAGTGAAACAAGAGATTCATATAGATTCATATGGACAAGCCCGATATGTGAACTCCTCTTGTCCTGGCTCATGGAATGTGATCACCCTGCTCTTGCAGTCGATCGTTGCGTGATACTTCGAGAGCCAGTCCATGCCTAGAATGATATCATAAGCCTCAAGCTTCTGGAGTTCCAACGCCCGGATAGGCATAATCCATTCGCCTATTTGTACGGGACACGACGCACACTCCGAGTAAGTGTTAAACGTCGACCCAGGGCCCTCCACTCACCACTTGTCACTCGCTTCTATGAGTATGCCATGCATGCGTGCGAATGATCTACTTATGAATGAATGCGTGGCTCCTGTATCAAATAAAGCCCTGGAGCGAACTCCGTTAATTAAAACCATACCTGCCACAAGGCGATGCTCCTCTGCCTCCGCAGGTTCCTCAGCTTGGACCTGAGCAGCGAATACCCGTCCGCTCGAGGCTGATCGCACCATATCAGGTTAACGCGGCATCATCGCGCGTCCAGTCGACGCGGCCGTCGGTAGAGCTCCTCCATAGTGAGCCGGAATCGCCGGCGCCGATGCAATCGATGTGGCAGGTGAGGCTCCTCCTCCCGGGCAATCTCGAATGAAGTGCCCCAGCTGCCCACATTTGTAGCACTTGCCTCGGCCTTACTCACGGCGCGAGACCTTGTGGTCTCCGCCGCACACAATGCATCGCCGCGCTCCACCGCCTTTCTGTTGAGCGCGCGGATACTTCGGGGGTTTCTTGTAACGTGTCTGTCCCCCCGAACCACCGCCGCCTTGGCATTTCTTGCCCTTGTCCTTAGACTCGGCCAAAGCCTCACGCTTCTCCTGAACCGGTCTCTTAGGAGAGACCAGTCTCCCAGGGACCGGTCCCTCAGGTGAGGACCGATTCCCGAACGCGAAAAGTCCCCAGACTGCAGAAAGAGCTCTCGGGGACCGGTCTCCCCGACCAGGGACCGGTCCCTCTGGGCGAAAACTGCCCAGTGAGGGTTGTGCAATGGGTGAAAAGTTGAGGGGTCTAAATGCAAAATGGCCTTTGTTAGAGTGGGTTGGGCCCTCTCTCTCCCTCACACCCTCTCATTTTCTCTCTTTCTCACACTCTCTCTTGCTCTCTCTCTCTCTCTCTAGGAAAGAAAGAACAAAAGAGAAGGGGAAGAAGAAAGAGAAGAAGAAGAAGGAGGAGAAGAAAAAGAAAAAGGAGGAGAAGAAAAAGAAAAAGGAGGAGAACAAGATAGAGAAGGCTTGGAGCATCTTCCTCTCCTTCTCTCCTCTTTATTGGTGTAGCTCAAGAGGTAAGCTACAAACCCTATGTCACGCCCTGAGATCCGCCTATTTGGTCGGATTCGGGCACGCCGACAGACCGCCGAACGGACAGAGCCTCCCCTGTACGTTCTAGGCGTCACAATCTATACAATGCAATACAAGAGGTTCCAAACAGGAACTGTATTCAACCACAGATTGCATAAGTATCAAAAACATAAAATGCTAACTATGCTATTACAAGCATTCATCTCAGAATTTTTACTTTTACAATAATACATAAGCCTTTAAATTATTACAACTTATACACTTTTACTACAATTTTGTTTCATTCATACTGATACGCTGAGCTTGACCTCTTCAGGGTATTGCTATCTCGGTCTCAGTGGTGGGGTGCTATCTACGAAACTACGCCCTGTCCTCGCGCCGCCGCGCCGCTCGCGTGCAACCTGTACCCCCAAAACAACACGGGGGTGAAAACTATATAAATATAGTTCCCAGTGGGTACGGCCACCCAAGAGAAGAGCTCGACCCACCAGGTCCAAAGGAGGCAACAGTAGGTTAGTTCAACAAATAGATGGATAGATATTTGACTATGTAACAAATAAAACCATACCTTGCCTCGCTGCTATGCAATATGCAATACCTGTAAATCATGTAAGTAGATTACTTGATTCTACTTTATATCATTAGCCATTCTTTACTTGTAGCCGTTCTCTTCTTTCTTAGCTAGTTTCATTCATTAGCTATTTTCTTTATTCTTTACTCTTTGTCAATTTATGCTCACTGGCGATTCTTTCCTAAGGTTATTTTATCTTAGCCATCTATGCCACTCGACTCGGTCTTGAGTCAATCATCCGCGGAATACCGCGTCAAGTCAGGCTCAAGGTGAAGGACGTCTCACAAGCACCTCAGCCTTAAGTCCACACGACACTAGGTCCATCACAGGGAGAGGAGAACCGTCGATCCCCGTGACCCTAAGTCGCTCCAGCTTAACGGGTGAGGAGAACCGTCAAACCCGTTAGCTCAACCGGTTGAGGAAAACCGTCGATCCCGTTGAATCACTACCGGGAGAGGAGAACCGTCAATCCCCGTAGTTCCGATTCACTTGTTTCATGGCATACCGGGAGAGAAGAACCGTCAATCCCGTTGAATCACTACCGGGAGAGGAGAACCGTCAATCCCCGTAGTTAAGATTCTATTTTTGCCATCACACCATTCCTAGGGATTCCGGAATCCATTTTCACAACTTAAGGGTTTTACTCTTTTACCCTATGTCGACGACCTTTCTAGGTCTATACCATTCACTTTCTAGTGGTCCTTTCCCACTATAATTCATAACTTAGTTTACTTTTACTGAGTGTTTCTTTACATCATAACCTAGGTTCATTTACACTAAGTTTTATATTCTTTCTCCTATATCTCAACTCTAGGTTTACTTACTTGACCTATGTCCAATGACACTAGGTTAATGTCCGACCTAGGTTCAATAACACTAGGTTCATTTCCTGTCCAACCTATGTTTAATAACACCAGGTTCATGCCACTCGATCTATTCAATGCCCAACCTATGTTTAATAACTTAGGTTTCATGCCACTCGATCTATATATCACCCTAGGTATCCTTGCCTAGGTTCACAGTTTACATATTTTCATGCATCTTATTACCGTTGAGGTTTCTAAACAACGAGAATTATCGACATTTATATAGCTTGAACTATAGTACATTCATTTTCATATATGTTGAGACATACGCATCAGATGTTCGCTTTTACGTGTCGACAATTATGTATGCTTTAGCATCTACGTTCACAAGTTATATCCAATTTACCTGCCCTTGGCATTTACAGGTCCAACATTTATATATCATGTATTGAACATATGAATTTAACATAACTATGCATCTGTTCATATATCGACATTTATATGTATCTAGCAGGATATACAGCATATTCATATGCCTCTAGCATGTTCATCATCTGATTACCATTATACATCATCTAGCATTAACCATAATGCATTCATATGTCATTAATCATATATGCTTATTCATATACATATATATTAGCATTATGTTGACAATCATGGTCAAATGCGTCAAATGAAACCATATTTTACTTTGGCATGGAAGTGACCTAATCACTTCGGTAAAGCACAACCCACCTTTACTTGGTATTGGAATGAGAGAAATCCACTTCTTGCACTTTTCCACGAATCGCGACCCGCGCTCCCGACACTTGTCGCCGAAACTGTTCTTTTGGCGATATCTTCGCGTAGGCTCGACGGATTGCCGAACCGACTTCGCCAACGCGTTTCTTTTACCCTCAATTAGGTTTGTACGCGGTCAATTTCACATTAGGACTTCTATCCTGCAAAAGTGCATTATCGAGGTCAGTTTCTATAGAAACCTGTTTCAATGCAATTTCACAATTTCAATAGAGTGATTCAACTCTTTACTAGCCCAAGAACCTCAACACAATTAGTAAAATCTGCCCAAATACTTCGATTCCCTCTTTCTCTCTATCTCATTTCCTTTCTTTCATCTTTCTTCTTATTCTTTCTTTCTTTCTTTCTTTCTTTCTTTCTTCATTTTCTTTTCTTTCTTTTTTCTTTCCCTGCAGCAGCAGGCTTCTACTGTTGTTCCTGCTGAAGCTGCTGCTGCTGCTGCTGCTCCTGCTGAAGCTGCAGCTGCTGCTGACTGCTGCTGCTCCTGCTGAGCTGCTGCTGCTGCTGAACTGCTACTGCTGCTGAAGCTTCTACTGCTGCTGCGCAGGCTGCTGCTGCTACTGAAGCTGCTCAGCAGCTCCTGCTGAGCTGCTGCTGCTGTGCGCAGGCTGCTGCTGCTGACAGTAGCTGCTGAGCTGCTGAAGCTGCTGCTGCTATTATTACTGCTACTGCTACTGCTGACTGCTACTGCTGTTACTACTGCTGCTGTTACTACTGCTGCTGCTGTTGCTGACTGCTGCTGCTGTTCCTGCTGAAACTACTGGCAGCAGGAGCTGCTGCTGCTCCTGCTGAAGCTACTGGCAGCAGCAAGGAGAGGGGGGTGAGAGGGAGAGAGACAGCAAAGAGAGAAAGAGAGGAAGAAATTCTTACTTTTCTTTCTTTTTCTCCTTCTTCATCTGCTTCTTCTCTTTTCTCTTCTTTTCTTTTCTCTTCTTTTCTCCTTCTCTCTCTCTACGTATGCAGAATGGAGAGGGCAGAGGATAAGGATGGAGGGATAGCCTGGCTGCAGGTTAGTGGAAATCCACTAACATGGTACTAATTACCATAATGCCCCTCGACTAATCCGTTTAGCGACAAGGTTCAAATACCTTTCGCAGGCCCTTCCGAAAGTCCGATTGAGCTCAAATTTGACAGGCATGCTCGGTTTTACTTAACAAGTCCACTAAAATTTTAACATTTCAGTTTCGACCCCGTTTGGTCACTGCGAGCTGTCCCGAACTATAATCTTTATCAGATAACTTTCGGATGCTATTTCTCTCTCTATAGGTGTCAGAATAATATGAAACTTCAAAGCTAGCCTCATAACAGTGTTCCTGACATCTCTGCCAATTTTCATAATTTTATGACACTGTGCATTTTTCTGCTAATTTCTCAGTCCCGTCCTTTACAGAAAATTCTAACTTTTCTGTCTTCACTCCGATTTCACCCAAACACTTCCAAAAGATACCAAGGGACCTTCACAAGCTACTAATTTAATTTGGGAGCAATTCCTTTTCATTTTGACATTATTTGAGCCGAATTAGCAATAGAATCAGCTCCAATTCCATTACATGGCAGCAATTTCTCCCTTTTTGCACTACCACTTCGCACTGAGCACTTCAAAACCCTGTGAAAACACACCCTTGGCTTTTCCAAAACTTCACAATTGATTCGGAGATACCACAATATATCCTCACGCCTCACTTTAATTCTTTTAATCAAAGTTAGCGTCGAAAATCCGAAAAGTCTCTTTATATTTCGTTTCGCGCCCAATTTGCGCCGAAACACTTATTTATCTCCAGAATTCATTCACACGCATCACAAATCCCTCGAAGATGATGTCCAATTAGCTCAACCTCACTTTGATCCCCTAGATCAAAGTTGACATCGCAACTCCAAGTTTCCATATGTTACACCCTAGCTTGTAAAACTTAGGGTTTTGGGTTTTTATGCCTTGGAATGGGTCAAATGAACCCTAAGCAAGCTTCTAAATAGATCAATCCCAAGAATCTAGGGATTTAGTCGGTGGTTTGCTATAGGTGCAAACCTAGGGCTCCAAAAGGGGGTTTTTGTGAAAGTTTGAGGTTGATCTCATTTGAAGCCTTGGAAACCCTATTGTTAGGTCACAAAACGCGGGGGCAAAGTCGATTTTGGCATTCGGCGAACCGACGTGAAGTTCTCGGCAAAATCGGGCCGGGCTAGTGTTGATTCGGGCGAGGAAGGCTAAAGCCTTTTCGTAAAGCTCGCCGAGAGAGATTTCCGAAACCTCTACATCGATTACAGGTGGGGGGTGTCATCCCGAAGCTTTCGAACTCCTTTCTATGTCTTAGATTGCATTTAATCTCATCTCTTACATGTTGCATTGTAGGATTGCATAGTAGCTCCATTCCTTATACTTTCTAATTGATAACCTAGTGTACTTGGAACACTTGGTGACTTAGATAGGTGAGGATTGGGTCGGAACGTGGATCCAATGATGCTAAAGATAGAGATGAACCCGATGGGGGTGTGGATGGCATAGAAAGTAGTGTTATTGTTAAAGAACAAACGAGTGGCATCCAAACATTGAATGATGACGAGTGGCATTAATGTAGTGTAAATGACACTAGAGGTCGATGGACCTAGGGATAGGCGGATCCCTTAGAAAATGCCTTGTGAACAATGAATTTAGAAACGCTAAATAGCATTGTATGAATGTCGGGAACAAATGATTCCGCGAGAGATGTTGACCCTAGTTGTAGGGCATCCTCACATGGAGAGGATTTGATTGGGTTGTGGACCCTAGTGATAGTGCTCCCTCACTTGGAGAGGATTCGATTGGGTATTGACCCTAGATGTAGGGCATCCTCACTTGGAGAGGATAGATCTAGTTCACAGTCTGCGTTTGGGATGGTATAGCCATCCAATCCCCACATAAAGGGGATTGTCGTCGAGTACTCCGGAGTGTCGTGCGACTAGTACCACTTGGAGGTCCGGACCACATGGAGGTCCGCAGACGGTCCCGGGCTTGGGTGCACTTGGAGCTCCCTCCCCACTTTGGGATTGAAAGGTGAGTTATGGGCGAGCCCTAGGGCCTCGCCACAGATTGGGTACATGGAAAGGTTAATGGTTTAACAATGTCATTGAACATAGCTATTCGAACATGGATCGAATTTGTTAACATGGTAGCAAACCTTTATTATATGATGCATGCATTCATATTCATGATTATGGGCATAGTAGCATAGCTTTCCTACTATCGCATTTACAGCTTTCAGATACATATCTATCTATCTATCTATTTGTTGTTATTTGTGCCCATTTGGACCTAGTGGGGAGATCGGCAGAGTCGGCGGCCGAGCCCAATGGGAACTATGGAAGATAGTTCTCACCCCACTCTATTTCCAGTGGTAGGTACAGGGTTGCCGAGAGAGGACCGTGGCAAGGGCATCGCGCTCGATCAGTGAGACTGTGGTAGTGTAGTAGCTTTTCTTTTTGCATTAGTCACCTATGTATTGAGAGAGATCATTGTAGGTGAGGATTGGAGAGCTATGTATTTTGGATGAAAAATGTAATCATTTAAAGATAATGATGTAAATGAGAATGATGGAACTATTGTAATAGTTAGCAAAGTACTCTCTTTATTTCACTTGTTTATCTTGTGGATCGCTTGCTCTTTGTGTTGTTGGCACTGTTTGTGCCCTCGTGAATGTGTATGTTTAGAATTTAATTTTCTGGGTAAATTCTTGTACACATTCCTGTTGTTGAGCCTTGGACGGACAGAGGAGGTGCTGTCCGTTCGGCGTCCCGTCGCCGCGGCCGAACCGTGCCAAATTGGTAGTGGTTTCGGGACGGGGCGTGACACCGCCAATGCGCGCTCTCCCTCCACGTCTTCGGCCGACACATCGGGTGTAGTCGATCCCAATGCCGCCTGTGGTATGATCGTTGGCGGTGGGCGTGCCGTCACCGGAACCGCCGCTATGCCCTCACCCTCTGCCGCTCGGGGTATATGAGTCGAGAGTGCGGGCGTACCACCGCCCTCATTCACCGTCGCAGTCGCCGCCGCGATCTGCCACTCCAATAGATCCTGGAGCCGCTCGAATCGGGTCTCCTGGCGCTGCACCACATTGGTCAGCGCGGTCACCTGCGCTTGCAACCGATCGATCACGCTAGGTTCCTCTTGCTCGGGCACCTCAGGAGTCGGTGCTGGGGCAGTCCTACGCGTGTAGCGTCTTGGAGATATTATGTAACACACTGGACCTTTGCAAATTGCGAGTTTCGAGTGTTTAGGTGTACTTCGAGCTTTTCCACACTTGGTGGAGGGTTGTAGAATGTTCTCCGACCTAAAAAGTTCGAAAACTGGAATTCTGGGCAAGTCCTAAGAGTTTTTACTCTAGGGGACCGGTCCCTGGAAGGAGAGACCGGTCCCCCAGTGAACAGTGTTGCGGCAGCCCTGAGGCAACCGGTCCCTGGCGGGCGAGACCGGTCCCCGAGCGCGTTTTCGCAGAGAGAGACCGGTCCCGCGCAGGGAGAGACCGGTTCCCGAACGATGGTTTTTCGAGTTCGCAGCGAGAGACCGGTCCCTGCTGGGGAGAGACCGGTCCATCTGGGCGAAAACTGCCCAGTTCGGGCTGATGCAATATTGGTTTTTTGAGGGGCCTGGTTGGATTTTGTTACATTAGATGGGCTTATTAGCCATTTCCTCCTCTTCCCTCTCTCATTTCCTCATTCTCACCCCCTCCCAACACCTTCTAGAGAGAGAAGAAGAAGAAGGAGGAGAAGGAGAAGAAGAAGAGGAATTTGCTTGAGGGAGCTTGGAGATCAACCCGTTTCTCTCCTTTCCACCCTTGCTTGGCTTGGAGCTTGCTTGTAGAGCTTGGTGGTGGGCCAATCTTCAACCCTAGAAGACTTGGAGCTTGTTTGGAGGCACCTTGGGAGGTTAGTACTTGGATTCTACCCTTGAACCCTTGATTTGGTAGGTTTTACCATTTGGAACCCTAGTTTTGGGACTTAGGGTTTATTTTGGGCTTTTTGAACCTAGGGCTTTTGAGGCTTGATTGGCCGGTTTAGAACCTTCCTTGGGCTTGGTTTGGAAGGGTTCTAGCTCTCTTTTGAAGCTTTGGAAGAGATTTCTTCTCTTGAGGTAAATTTTGGCCCTTTTTGCTTCTAGGTTAATGTTTGATCTTACGGTTGGTTGTAATGCCCTCGTATCTCTTCGCTGATCACTTTTAGGTTATCTTGAGGCTCGTGGACAACCTTGTTCGGCGAATCGAGGCCCTACGCGACGGTTCGGTGGGTTTGACCTAGCCTATGATATGAGAAATGCTCATATTTGGCAAATATGTTTCGTAACATAGAAATTCATGCATTTCCATGTTAAATGTATTTAATATGAATTTTAGAATGCTTAACATGCATATATTATGTATAGTGAAATTTTAGACCCCTATGTGGTAGAGTGCATGCATGTGAGACTTAGCATTCTAGTCAGGATTGTGGATCACGGTTCCTATTGTGGAAATGAACCTTGCTCTGATATCTCTAGTTGCTAGTTATTTCATTTCTTATATTTGTTCTATCTCTTGCTTTTACTTTCGCTTTTATCGTAGACGCCTTATATGTGTAGACATATGGCGGGTCTGGGCACGCTACCGGGAGAGCCTCCGCCGGTCCCGGGGCGTGACACATTAGTCCCTGAAACGCAATTACTTGGTCAGTCATCTTAACCAATTACTTCGTCGAAATTACGACACATGACGACTCAACCACAAAATCGGGCGGAAGCACACAAGTGCACTCGTTTTAGGCTCTTGGTATCATGTCGTCGGCCGCCGACACAACCACCTCAAGACAAGAACTCATACCACTTGAGTCCGTCTCTAATCACAACTAGAGACGTATTGTCAACTTTGACCCAATCGAATCAACTTCCGCCATCGCTATAGGTTCACGTTCCGCTCACACAGTTATAACCTTAGGGCTTACCAACCTAGGGTCTCCTAGGTCACCCTAGACTCTCTCTTTGCTTGCTCTTATTGCTCTGATACCACAAATGCTGTCACGCCCCGCCCCGAAACGACTACCAATTTGGCACGGTTCGGCCGCAGCAGCGGGCCGCCGAACGGACAGCACCTCCCCTGTCCGCCCAAGGCTCAACAACAGGAATGTGTACAAGAATTTACCCAGAAATTTAAATTCTAAACATACACATTCACAAAGGTACAAACAGTGCCAACAACATAAAGAGCAAGCGATCCACAAGATAAAGCATGTGAAATAAAGAGAGTACTTTACTAACTATTACAATAGTTCCAACATTCTCGTTTACATCATTTTCTTTTAATGAATACATTTTTCCTCCAAAATACATAGCTCTCCAAATCCTCACCTACAATGATCTCTCTCAATACATAGGTGTGCTAATGCAAAAAGGAAAGCTACTAGACTACCACAGTCTCACTGATCGGGCGCGATGCTCTTGCCGCGGTCCTCTCTCGGCAGCCCTGTACCTACCACTGGAAATAGAGTGGGGTGAGAACTATCTTCCATAGTTCCCAGTGGGCTCGGCCGCCGACTCTGCCGATCTCCCCACTAGGTCCAAGTAGGCACAAGTAACAACATATAGATAGATAGATATGTATCCGAAAACTGTAAATGCGATAGTAGGAAAACTATGCTACTATGCCCATAATCATGAATATGAATGCATGCATCATATGATAAAGGTTCGCTACCTTGCTAACAAATTCGATCCATGTTCGAATAGCAATGTTCAATGACATTATTAAACCTTTACTCTTTCCATTTACCCAATCTGTGGCGAGGCCCTAGGGCTCGCCAGTAACTCACCTTTCAATTTCAAAGTGGGGAGGGGGCTCCAAGTGCACCCTAGCCCGGGACCGTCTGCGGACCTCCATGTGGTCCGGACCTCCAAGTGGTCCTAGTCGCGCGACACTCCGGAGTACTCGACGACAATCCCCTCCATGTGGGGATTGGATGGCTATACCATCCCAAACGCAGACTGTGAGCTAGATCTATCCTCTCCAAGTGAGGATGTCCTACATCTAGGGTCAACAACTCAATCAAGTCCTCTCCAAGTGAGGAAGCTCTACAACTCGAGTCAATACCCAATCGAATCCTCTCCAAGTGAGGGAGCACTATCACTAGGGTCCACAACCCAATCAAATCTTCTCCAAGTGAGGATGCCCTACAACTAGGGTCAATGTCTCAATCGACTCACCGACGACCTCTCCATGTGAGGCTACTTAGGTTTACTAAGTTCTTGTTCACAAGGCATTTTCTAAGGGATCCATCTATCCCTAGGTTCTCAAACCTCTAGTGTTGTTTACACTACATTAATGCCACTCGTCATCATTTAGCGTTTGGATGCTACTCGTTTGTTCTTTGACATTAACACTACTTTCTATGTCATCAACATCCCCATCAGGTTCATCTCTTTTCTTTCGCATCATAGGATCCACGTTCCGACCCAATCCTCACCCATCTAAGTCACCAAGCGTTCCAAGTACACTAGGTTATCATTTAGAAAGTATAAGGAAAGGAACTACTATGCAATCCTACAATGCAATATGAAGAGATGAGATTAAATGCAATCTAAGACATAGAAAGGAGTTCGAAAGCTTCGGGATGGCACCCCCCACCTTTAATCGATGTAGAGGCTTCGGAAATCCTTCTCGGCAAACTTTACGAAAAGGCTTTGCAATCTAAGACATAGAAAGGAGTTCGAAAGCTTCGGGATGGCACCCCCCACCTTTAATCAATGTAGAGGCTTCAGAAATCCTTCTCGGCAAACTTTACGAAAAGGCTTTAGCCTTCCTTGCCCAAATTAACGCTAACCTGGCTCTATTTTGCCGAGAATTTCACGCCGGCTCGCCGAATGCCAAAACCAACTTCGCCCCCACGTTTTGTGACCTAACAATAGGGTTTCCAAGGCTTCAAATGAGATCAATCTCATACTTTCTCAAAAACCCCATTTTGGAGCCCTAGGTTTGCACCTATAGCAAACCATCCAATAAATCCCTAGATTAATGGGATTGATCTACTTAGAAGCATGCTTAGGGTTCATTTGACCCATTCCAAAGCATAAAAACCCAAAACCCCAAATTCTAGAAGCTAGGGTTCAAGAGCTTACCTCTTGTGCTACACCAAAGAGAAGAGGAGAGGGAGATGAAGGTGTCCAAAGCCTTCCTCTTGATCTCCTTCTTCTTCTCCTTCTTTTCCTTCCTCTCCTTCTTGTTCTTCTTCTTCTCCTTTCCTTTCTAGAGAGAGAGTGGGAGAGAAAATATGAGAGGGAGAGAGTATGAGTGAGGGTGAGAGAGGAAGTGGGCTCAGCCCCTCTAATCCCCCCCCTAACTAATGCCATTTTGCATAAAAACCCCTCAACTTTCAATCCTGTGCACTGCTCTTACTGGGCAGAATTCGCGCGGAGGGACCGGTCTCCCCGACTTGGGACCGGTCCCCGAGGGCCTCCCCGACTTGGGACCGGTCCCCGAGGACCGGTCTCTCCCCGGGAGACCAGTCCTCGGGAGACCGGTCCTCACCTGAGGGACCGGTCCCCGAGAGCTCAATTCTCAGGACTTAGCTAAATTTCGGCATTTCTCGCGGGAACCACGTTCGGGGACTGGTCCCTCCCTACCAGGGACCGGTTGCATCAAGCAACCCCGCAACTATAGCTACGGGGACCGTTCCTCCCCTCCAGGGACCGGTCCTTGAGAGCAAAATCTGCCAAGTCCAGATTTTTGCTTATTGCTCTCGCGGACTCAACTCCAAAGCACTTTTTGTGTTTTGGACATTTTCAACTCCCACAAAGGGTATTCTCTCGACAATTAGTCGATCCTAGATGAAGTACAATCCTCGAATTTCGAGAATTCACTTCCTTACACTAAGAATATGTAGCTATAACTCGATGTGGACAATTAGGTGTCAACTAGATCGAGTGGCATTAACTTAGTGTATTAAACATAGGTCAAATGTGAACCTAGGGTCGAGAACCTAGGAGGAGCAAGAATGGCATTTAACCTAGTGTCGTGAACCTAGGCTAGATCGAGTGGCATTAACCTAGTGTCATGAACATAGGTTGACATTGATCCTAGTGTTGTTGAACCTAGAGTTAATAAAAATCTAGGTAGAGAGGTATTAACCTAGTTTAAAGAACATAGGTTATGTGATGAGGGCGTTAAACCTAGAGTCGGGTAGACCTAGGATAGAAAGTGCATTGGACCTAGATAGGTCGATATCATAGGGTTTGAGATTACCCTAGAGACTTGGAAAGTCGATTCCGGAATCTTAGGATTGTGAACTCGATAGTTCTAAAGCCGTGGGGGCAGTTGGCAATGTTCTCCTCCCACTGGATGAACTTCGAGGATGAGCTTAAGGCTGATTCGAGGCCGCGGGTCGAGTGCGGCAGGGTTCCCCCTCCCGTCGGCAGAATCGTGCTTCGCTAGGGTTGAGTGTGGCAGGTCCCCTTCCCTATCGGGGGTCTTGGGCCGCGGGTTGAGTATGTGGCATAATCCCCTTCCCACCGGAAAGATCCCTGACCACGGGTGTACGCAGCTCTGGGCGACCCGTTGGGCGATGAGTGTATGGATTGAAGGCTGAGGTCCGAGTGAGGATTCCTCCACCTCGAGCCGGACAGAGCGCGGACTATCCGCAGTTGATTGACTCGAGGCCGAGTCGGGTGGCTAGTGGTAATGTGATGGATCTAAGGTAATAGAAACCTAAGAGGTTAGTTGGATCTGAGCGAGATAGCAAGATAGAAGTAGAATCAAGTGATTTACTTATGATAGTTGCATAATTGCATTGTTGCATATAGCATGGCATTGTTGTAATTCTGAGGCAAAGCATGGTTTCATTAATTGCATAATCAATATATATATATATCTGTTTATTGAGCTAACCTGCAGTTGCCTCCGTTGAACCTGATGGTCGATCTTTTCCCTTGGGTGGCCGTACCCACTGGGAACCATGGAGTTGGTTCTCACCCTACGTTGTTTTGGGGTATTTACAGGTTCGCACGTGAGCGGCACGGCAGCGCGAGGAAAGGGCGTAGCTCCGTAGATAGCGCCCTACCCTAGAGACCAGAGGTAGAAGTACCCCGTCGACATTGCTTAGGGGTTAAGAAAATAAAAAGAACATAATGTATCAAATTTGTAATAAGTAAATGTTGTAATAACTTAGATTGCATTTGGATGAAAAGAATGGTGGTTGAGATGTAAAATGCATGAATGTGAATGAATGTAATAACATAGGATGTGTTTATGTTGTTTGATACCTTCCTTATGCAATCTTGATTGAAATGTGTTCCTGTTTGGAACTTCGTACATTGTATTGATTGCGATGCCTTGAACGTACAGGGGAGACTCTGTCCGCAGTACAAGGGAAACCCTGTCCGTTCAGTGGTCTGTCGGCGTACCCGAACCCAGTCAAATAGGCAGGTGGTCGCGGGGCGTGACAACACGGGTCTATGTTCGGTACTGATTGACTATAGGGATTTATGCGATGAGGCATGTGAATGCGCAATAAGGAATCCAACACTCTCAATGATGAGGGAGGATGTCCTATGTAGTTTATCGGACTCGACTCGGAAAGCCCCTGGCCAGGGTACATGGTATGTGGAAAGAGTTTCTAACTGTGTTATCATATTGAGTTGATTTCAGATATTCTAATCATATGATCGAATAATAAGATTTGGCGAGTAACCATAATCTTAGTTCGATCGGGGCGTTGTGTGTTGGAAGGAATTAATCACACGATAACGGTTAACGGAAAGGTTCGTTTTTCATCATCATTCTGGATTGCCGTGATATACTGCTAGGTGTCACTCGTGGACAGTGAGAGAAGTAAAAAATAATTTAAATAAATTATTTTACAAATTAGAAGAGTTCTAATTCAATATTGAAGGGTTTGATATTGGACCTCACTGTCGAATGATAATGAACCTATGCAGTCACACATAATAGGAATTGTATGCATCCAACATGACAATACGAGTATAATACACTAAACAGTTTAGTGGAAATAGTAATTTGAATTTGAATGTTACGAAAGATTTAATCTCTAATTAGATTAGAGAATAATTAAATATTCATAGATTATTATGAGATAATATTCTAATTAGATTAGATTTAAATATGAATATTTAATTATAATTTAATGGATAAGATCTAATTAAATTAAAGAGAGAGATAATGATAAAATATCCATAAAGGATGAGCATAAATTTACTTTTACTTATCCTATATTGCAACTAATTGGATATGTTCCAAATTAATTACAACAGAATGTATGCAATTAATTGGATATGATCCAATTAGTTACAACAGAATGGGAGGAGTGCCGATCCGTACGGCTCAATTAATTGGAGCTGTACATAAAAAGACGCGGTTTCATTAGTAGGCAACGCATGAAAATTAATGTGAAGAGATTCACATTATTCTCTCTCAACCTTTCGTCAAATATTTTACTAAAAAGGAACGTGGATAAGAGAAGACTGCTAGTACTGTCTTTGTAATCTGTGACTCATCTGTTTCGTGCGACGGAAGGCGTTAGATCTGGATCAATTTCGTGTGGATACGCGTAGAGGCCGGGCATGTGCGCGGCTACACTACAATAGAATTAGGTTATAGGGACACATGTTTGGGACACTTTTGAGTAAGTGTCCCATTTATGTTAAAACTTAAAAACACATATACTAATGACTAAATATAAAGCCCAATCCAACGAAAAATAAAAAATTACTCTACTCAACCCACCACACCCAGTCCATTTGGCCCGATTACAAACAAAAAAGAAAAAAAAAGAAAAATCAATTACCATTTTTTCTTCTCTCTTCACTCAATCCACTGAAATTCTAGACGAAGAGCCTTTACTGTTGTCCTCCTCCGCCACCGCAGCCAATGAGATAGAGTTTCGGCGGTTGCTAAATGCTTAAATAAGTGTTAGTAAATTAGCAGCACTCTTTTAGGTTATAGCGACACTCTTTAACTGTCACTATATACCTAGCGACCCCACATATAGCAACACTTTTTAAAAGTGTCGGTAATTTTAGGTAGCAGCACTTTTTTGATATGTACCTATATTTAAAAGTGTCGCTATAGACCGTTTTTGTTGTAGTGCTAATCGGAATCTCTGTTCGTCATATTCAGTTTCAACCGTACAGCAGATCAAGATACCTTAACTGGTCCACGGTAAGATCTCTAAATATAAAGAGTTTTTGTTTAGATTAAATTTTTATATAGTAACATGAGAATGATCCGCCGGCAATGATTTGATTTATTGGTTTTCGGTTTTCATATGTGATATGTATTTAGCTTCCGAAAAATTTTAAAAGTGCAAAATTATTTTCCGTTACGTTTTTCTGATGTGCCGGTTAATTTCTAACAACATTCCCCACAAAACAATCTATATGGATTGATTGGTTAAAAATATTAGCTGACTCGCTATTACCAAAAAGCTGCCAATCAGCGCTTAGCCTCCTGTACACTGCGACACACATACATATACTTCAGCAGCTTAGTCTATCCCAAAAGATTCTTGAGAAGCAAAAGCTGAAGATCTTGTTTTAAAATACTGTAGTTTCTTTTTATTTGATTTTTTTGAAAAGGCTCAAATCTTGTATGATTTAATAATTCAACATGCAGAGATTGTTTGCCTTCTTTATAATCATGCAATTTGTTTGACCATAAAAAAGGCAACGCTACCTACACACCTATCTTATAAATGTAATCTTACAACCTAACTTCTAAAAAGCCAAGATCTATTGACTCGTTTTATCGACTTTTAAAAAAAAAAAAAAAAAACTAAAACCCAAGAGGAGTTTTTAAACAATTAGATTAATGCGTAAGATATATATCCTGTAATAGGACGCACTAATAGCAATTTTCAGAAGTTTAAAGCTTTAGATGGCCTAGTGCTCTTCAGGTTAGACAACCTTTACTATTACGTGTCAAAAACTGGAAATCATTTTACAAAGATCATAGGTTAGAAGGCCATCTCAGCGTACACCTAATGGGAACATAAGTGTTATAAATATGGTAACCGCGGTTCAAATTGTAGGACAAATAAGAACTGATTTGTTGTAGTGAAAATGCGCGTGGATTAAGACTTAGTTTGGCAATATGATGACCGACAAGCACCTGGTTGTACGCTTTGGAAGGTCCAAAAATTTCAAAAACGCTTTCAATCTTTCCTCGTCTAATGATATGAATTATGGTAACCTCTAAGAACTATACCAAACAGACAAAAATTTTATAAATAGTGCCCGAACAACCTTATTTAGAAATTGCTCAGATGGACGCCATGTGGCAAGCGGCCCCCATTTGAGCCGGCCAACAAAAGTAGTTAAAGGGAGTCTTCATGCCGGTAGAAGGGGTCTCAATGCCATTTTAACGCAGTAAAAGCTCAGATGCAAAGTTTAAAGTATCCACCGTGCCGGTCGGCATGGAGTAATACATATCGTACTACCAATTAAGGGGTACGATACATGGAGGGTCTCTCTTAGACCCCTCGTGCCGCGATACAGCACAATACCCAAAGGATATCACGACACAATGCCGCTACATGCCTATATGGGTACGCGGCATTCTAAGTTTTAACATTTTTTTTGGCTTTGCGTCTGCTATTAAATTTTTTTCTCCCCTACACAGATCTCTCTCTCATTCTTTTCTAGCTTTTCTTCCCTTCAATTCGCTTTTTTTGTCCTTTTTTTCCTCAGAATCTCTTCTTTTTTTTTTTCTTTCTATTTTCCCTCCCTTTTTTTATTATAATTTTTTCTCTAATTTTTTCTTTCAACTCCTTCTATTTCTACTTTATTTCTATTTCGATCACTTCGATCTTAAGAGAAAAGGCAAAAAAATCGCAAGTCGAAGATATACTTATTAGATAAATAAAAAATATATAATTTTAAATTTTGTTCATATATTTTGAATATTTCTAACTTGTAAAGTTTATGTTTTAAAAAATTTAAAATCATGCAATTTTTTATTCATAGTTTACAAAATTTTAAAAATAGATATACTTGATTAAGTTATTATGTATTCTGATTTTTAATTATTTTGGATAAATTTAGCATTGGGTATGTGTTACAATAAAAAATTTTTTAACTTTGAGGATTTTATTTTTGGATTTAGAAGATGGCAAATACTAATAAAATTAAAAAAAAATAAATTGAAGCCATTAATATTTGAATTTGCTTAATTATTCAGCATATGACTTATTATTAAACTTTTATGAATAGATCTTACAATTTTCTCCAAAATTTTAATAAATATTTTTAATAAATTCAAAATTAAAAAAGTTATTAGAATAATTATAAATCCAGTTGTAATATGTCGAAATTCGATTACGAGCTAATTGTGATCAAATTGATCACAATAATGCCAAAATGATGATTAATTGCTTTCGAATTTAATTAGCAGCGTGTAGAGGTTATTGGGCATAATTCGGAAGTGATTATAAGTGTTCGAAGCAAGCTGGACGCGTGAAATAAACTTTAAAGCTGCTGCTGCCAGGTTCTAGTTAGTGCAGGGACTAAAGTGTAAATTGCAGGATTGTAATGCACTTTTGATGAACGTGAGGGTTAAGTTGCAATTGTGCATCCTTATCACTTAGCCTCCGGTTGTTTACACCTGTCTAAGTGCAGAACCTCTTCTCTCTCTTCTTCTTTCATCTCTTTTGTTCTCCTTTTCTCTCTCTAGGCTAGGGAAAGCTTGAGGAAATTGGGGTAGCAGCCTTGAGGCTTGCGGGTTCAAGTGGAGGAGGTGACCCGAGCAGAGAATTCCTGCGGTTGGGGTTACTGTGCAACGTGGTTCAGCATCAAATTACGGTAAGTGCGTTCTACAGTAAATTGTAGCCAATTAAAGGCTTTAGAGAGGAATTATGGAAGGATTTCTTATGGCTGAAATTTCAGACTTGAGACTTGGGGGCCTTGGGTTAGTTAATGCTGAAGGAAATTTGGAGGAGTCCCAGATTAAGGTAAGTTAAGTCTATATCTAATTTGAGTTGAATTACTTACCTTAGAGATGATGCTTACATGGACTTCCTGCTACTAGAAGGGGGTAGATTTGAAGATATGGCTGGATGAAGTTGCCGAAGTGGAGTCCCAGTTGAGAAAGCCTGGGAGTTGTGAGCTGTTAAAGCTGAGAGTAATCAAATTGATCATCAAGTCAAGGTAGCTGAACCTAATGGTTAATTCAAATTAAATTGATTGTATCATAAATGATCAATACAAAAGTATGTGTGATTACAATCAAATTAATCGTATCGGGACTGACCTATATAGAGGAAATTGCTGTCAGGAGTGGCAGAATTGGGGCTCGGACTGATTAGAGCTGCTGAAGTGAAAAGTTCAACTCTGGGAGGTTGAAACTTGAGGTAAGGAACTTAAATTCTAGCTAAGAATTAATTATAGCTGCATAAAGAAAAGAATTAAGTAAAGCATTAGAATTAGATAGGCCGTGCTGTAATAAATGTAAAGAGGGAGATAGTAGAGTGAGTTTCAGCTCAAACGTGAATTTCAGCTGAAGTTTCAGTAGTGGAACTAAAGTATTGTGGAGCTGAGATAAATTAATTAAGTAACCAATTGAGATAAGTAGGTTCCAGCATTGAACTCCATTGACTGATTGGAGTTCGAACCAGCTAAGTGTTGCGGGCTGATTGTGGAAGAGTTCTGCTGCTTGGGCTGAAGCTCGAGCCTGCTGTTTGAGCTGTCAAGCAGTAGAAGTGGACTCTTGAAGTAGTAAGCAACTTGGTGCAGATTTTAAATTAAAGTAAGCTTGGTTACTACTTGATTAATATTGAGTCCATTACAGTAGAAAGATCTAATTGATTGCTGATTGAAATCGAAATCAAACTGATTAGATGGTTATGGTTAAGAAAGGAAAACTGAATTTCAATTAGTATAACAGGACAATGCTAATTGAATATTTTGCGAGAATGATAGCTGAGAAAATGCCAGTTTGTTAAAATGTACATATGATTCTAATTAAATCTCTTTTATCCCTTTTAGATGATTATAGGGGCTGTGTAGCTACTGCCTTGGAGTAGTTTTGGGGCACCCAAATTAGCTGAGGGAGCTTCTGTGGGTGGTCCAAATTGAAAAGGAAATTAAAGTGCTGATTGCTGCTAATTGATTAAGAGGAGTAGCTCGAAATTAAGGTAAGAACTAAGAGGCTTCTTACTTAAAATGCTGAAATTCCTACAGAATGATTACTCTACTAGAAGTTGGATCAATGGAATTATTGAATGGCATTGGTATTTGCATAATGAAATTTAATGGAAAGTTACATTACATGTGTGCTGACACTATATATATATATATATATATATATATATATATATATATATATATACAAACACAAGTAAATTGGAGTAGAAATGCAAACTTGTAAAATATATGAATGTGACCCTAGTTTAATCTCTTTTATTCCTTTATAAAATGAAAGTTAAACATGCTCGGAAGTCTAA
This sequence comes from Ananas comosus, assembly GCF_001540865.1. Lineage (NCBI taxonomy): Eukaryota > Viridiplantae > Streptophyta > Magnoliopsida > Poales > Bromeliaceae > Ananas > Ananas comosus. The sequence continues at coordinate 7,606,555 of NC_033643.1, read as the reverse complement.
ATTGACATTCCGACAGGTCTGCGGCGCACGAATTACGGTAGAAGCCGTTTTAGCTCTATTTGCACGGAGTCGCGAGAGCTCGTTATTGACATAGTTCGAGATGCTGATTCCAGTTTGTTGGCCATCCCTACAGGTGGGTGGTGCTATCCGAAATCTTTGAATCACTCCTTATGTCTATACTATTTCGTTGAGCATATTTATATATGAACTACTTGTATTCGTGCATTATAGGGTAGTTGACAGTGTATGAACATCATATGAATATGTACAATTATGTTGATATAAACATAGAAAACTCATGGAAACTATACCTTGACCCTATGAATGCATGGACAGTGACATAGTGAACTTGGTGATATTATTACTACAGATTTGATTAATGTTAAGTTTGAACATAGAGAGCCAATTGGAATAAGATATGACATTGTCTAGTATTGGATCCTCTAAAGGAGGGTCAAATCATACTCACATCAGTTTTTGTTCAAGGAAGGTCGCTCCTCCTTGAACGATGAGCTCCGAAGTAGTCATCTTAACTGGACTAGGAGCTAGCGTCTCCCCCAGTTGACAGTCCCGTCGGAATGTAGCTTGCATCTCCCCGATATTTGGGATAGTGTCAGTGAGTTATTGTTAACCAAAGGGTTAACTAATTAATTGGGTAAATTCAGTAAAGTATGCATACATATTTACAGTTTTATATATTGTTTCTTTCAGCTTTGTACAAGTATTGTAGTAGTTATATATTATAGTTGGTTACTATCTGTTTATTTTTCTTGCCTACATATGCCTGAGTAGACTTAGTAGGTGAGTCGGCGAATTCGGCGGTCGAACCCACTGGAAACGTTTAGTAGTTCTCATACCACTAACCATACAGGTTCCAGTGCGAGCGGTGTGGCCGAGGATCATGGCAAAAGCCCCGCAGCTTAGCTAGCTTACACCAGAGTATAGCAGTTTACCATTTTGGATTTCATGTTGCACATTTTGATGTACTGAGACGTGTAAATGAATGTATAAAAGAGCATGTGCATAACTAAATGTTTCAGTTGTTCAGTTATGTATAATTCAGTTTTAAAGTTTTAAATTACAGTGAATTTCATGTATAGCTAGCTTACTATCACTTATGATTGTTTGCTTGCCCTCGTGCAAGCCATGTATATTAAAATGTTATCCTGAAAATTGTTTATTTCTTTATATATGTACTCGGTGATGTTGAGCCTTGGGCGGACAGGAAAGGTTCTGTCCGTTTGGCGTCTGTGTACGAACCCGGATCGACCAAATTGGCGATCGTGGAATGTGACACCAGTCATCATGTGGTTTCTCTTCGAATCAATATTATTAAATCTTGTAAATTCCATAAAAACTTTAAGAAAAATATTTTATATTTTATAATTTTTAAATTTATCAAAAAAGATGAAATAAAAAAAATCAAAATTAATCAATTTTTTATTTTTATTATCTATGAGTAATACTTATATTTTACTTTATATATATAAAATATCTATTATATTAATTGCCGAGTGTAGTAAATTATACATAACCAATATTTATAATTATTTTTCTAAATCTTTTAAAATAAAACTATAAGACTTTATTAAGAACAAAAAAATTTAAAATAATAAAACAAAGCATGCCACTAGAAGGATATGCAAACCTATCGGCACATCCATGTGTTGACACGAAGGTGTGCCTACACAGTACCACACCAGGCGACAACCAGCACGCCTTCGTGTCACGACACTTTAATCCTTTCTCGGATGGACGCCGCTTGCCACACAACACCCATCCAAACAATCTGCAAATAACATTGTTTGGGCACAACAATAAAATTTTTGTCCAAAATACTGTCAGAACAAGTATCTTCGGTGCATTTCACCATTACAAGTCATTCATTTTGGGCGAGAGAGAGAGAGAGAGAGAGAGATTTTCATTACATGCCGAAACAGATGAACTAAAACCAAAAAAAAGAGCACCCTTTGTTCATAGTCCCAGTATACAGTGAAGCAGATAAGAGCACCCTTTGTTCACAGTCCCGATATACAGTGAAGCAGATAAAACCTCACGTAAAACATTTCATGCTAGTCGGAGAACTCATACAAATGATTACATGATGCAGACCGAATAAACATTGAAGCACTAGTAAATACGATTCTGCCTCTGTGTGCAGCCAAGTAGCTGCTAGCTTTCCATTCATCAGCAAACAAAATCAGGGTTTCTCCAGACAACTACCGGGCCTCTTCGAATCCTCTGTACAGATGTGCCTTCCAAAATTCACAAACATGCCAACATTTTTTTTATGTAATTGCTGCCAATCCAATAGCGCCATCTTCTTCGACAGTGGGCCCAGAAATTGGAGCTGAAGTGCGGCTTCGAGCTAAAGGGTATCGGAGTAATATTTGTTAATAAATGACAGCATATCATAACTGCTTTAAAATGATACCAAGGATTATCATGCTGGAACAAAATAGTTGGTTGGATTATCTACATGGGCATGTGCAACAGCACGAGTCCTCAAAACAAATGATTGCTGAATCTAGAATAATATATAGGCTGTTTTTAATGTATTCTGCAGAGATGCTCATTTTCACCTTTTGATGGCAGAACCTCTCCTTGTTTCTACGATGAACAGATAGTAATGCAAAAGATTATCTTAAATCTACTGAGAGATTTTACATGATAAACAAACAAATTTAAAACAAAAACCATCAAATCTAATAGACGAACTAAAACGCTATTAAAAAAAGAATAGTAAAAGTGAAGGGGCTGTTCACCTGTGACATTTGTAATTACATTGGTAACTTTTTGAGCAGCAAGAGCTTTCAATTTGTTTCCTGTAGCTAATATAAGCAAGCTTCGCAAGTGCTGCTTTTGTTCTTTAGGGCTACTTGTTTTACTCAAAGCATCCTCAAAGCCAAGTAAATCATCTTTAGTGATGTTAGGAAGGGACATCAAAACCTGCCACATAAAGCAAATTAATCCTGTTAATACCATTCCATATTTTGCTCAAACAGAAACTTGGAGCAAGGTGGCGGCATAGACTTATTAGAAAGCATCACACAATGTGCTTTCCCATCTGCAAGGGTGGCAATACTCGACTACAGCGGCCATGCTCCCAAAGAAAGCCTAACTTGCACACATAACATACATATATACCTGAAGAATATGAATTTTCATATGTCCTTCAAAAGTTCAGCTTCTTCGATATAACCCTTGTACTTGAGGATTATACATTTGGAAAAAAATCTGGTTTCCCTAGAAATCAGATGTTTCCCCAACTTAATATAATGTTGCAAGAAACCGCGCTTTTGAAAGGGAACATGTGAAAATTCATATTTTGCAGTAGGATACTCATAAATAGATGATTTTACAGGGATACATAAGTAAAAGCATAATTATTTAAAACCCCACAAACCTGTCTAGGTGCAGGGTCCCTCTCTGACAAATAGACGTATATTTCACGACAGAGGCCAAGAAGATCTGCGCTGATTATAGCATTCGACTCAAGGGCTAGACCTTGAATTATTGCAAAGAACAAATCCTTCGCGACAAACTCCCTTACTTCCTGATTGTTTGACGAAATAGCCAGAAGAATTATGGCTCCGCAGAAAGGAATAATTTTAGTCACCGCTTCACCATCAGTCCAAGTGAAAACTTCAAGGCTTATCCTTAATGCAGGAAGAGCAGTACCCTTATGCAACATGAGAAATCTGCACCAAAAAACCAAAAAAAAAAAAAAAAAAAAAACCCAATACTTTGTGAGCTGCATCTCTTGATCTATGATAAGAGAATACTGCAGAACTAATACATAGAAAAGCTGAACTAATCCCAAGGTTGTGCTTCACTAGATAGTGTTTTGAAGTACAGCAGATTGCCGCATCGTTATTGCTGTTTTATATTGTGGAAGGACTTCCCACTAATTGATTACGTTATTCATTAAAATGCGGTTGAAAAGAATTAGTTTCCTTAATCTTACCGAATTTACTAATCTATATTGGCCCAGTGAGTCATGATTGCCACATGCCTAGTTGTGGCAGCATATCAACTGTAGGTTCCTATGGGAAAATGGAACAGTAACCATTGGGTGGCACAATGTTACAATTTAAACAACAGGACGAGTATCATGGAATCGTGTAATATTACTGGGGGAACGGGTGGTTATTTTACTTGTTTTCTTACCCGATGAGAGAGTTTGAAACATATGATTCTACATTCTTCAAGTGAGAGGCTTCCACACGGTTGGTAGGTCCAATTTGTTCCAACGAGGGAAGCCCACTATTCAAGTTTGGCGATGCTAAAGCCGAAAGAAGGGAACATACTTCCCTAGTCAAATCGCGCAACAACTTCTCTTCCATTACTTCCACCTTCAGTTCCGATCCAAGAAGATTACCAATGTTGTCAGGTACTTTAGCTCGAGCCTCATTTAGAAGGCTTGACCATGAACAAGAAAGAGCTTGGTGGCAGTGAAGTAATAATGGATGCAACAGATTTATAATATATGCTTCCCATAAATCAACAGGACAATTTTTAACCAAAGGAACAAGAACTAAGTGGATGAGTTGACGTATATGTCTAAATTCCATTGACTGCACATTCTCCACAAGAGCAAGTGCTACAGAAGAACCCTCAATGCACCGGAAGAAGGTATCACCAATAGTCGTCGAGAGGCCAATTACATTATACCTGCAACCATGTATTAAGTATATACCATTTGAAAGATGCCAAAGTTCAAGCAATGAAGTAAATATGCTGATCTTTCTTGAAAATACTGGATAGCTACACGACAAACCATTGACCACCCTTTTCACTATAGCAAATCATAGAAGGCCATATGCCTACGATAGGTTTTATCACCATTAGCAAGTAATAACTGTGAGAAAATATGATGTGCATTATGATAATGAATATGAGCATGAATACAGACCCCAAAAAGCACATGAATCAAAAGAGAAATAGGTCTCAGAGTGGTGAATCATATAAACCAAAATGAAACAGTTTTTATTCTCATTCCTCACCCAAAAACCAAGATCAAACAGGTTTCTGAAGTTACAGATACTATTATCAGCAAGTAACATTAGCAAAACAAGCTTCATCTTGCAATTGCTGGGGCACATATAAAACAGATTTGATGCAAATAGACGAGAAGGATTTTCCTTGTTACAGCTATGGTGCCCAAATGCCCAAGCCAACTATCAATACATTTTAAATGAGCTTTGAACTCTCCTGTTTTAGGTTTGCAATTAATCAAATGATCACCAAAGAGAAAGTGTCATCATCAATATTTACAAACAATGTCTAATTCTGTTCTTAGCTAAAATGATAGGGTAGAAAAGAGGTAAAAATAGCCAACAAGTATAATAACAAGCTTACCCACTGTCTCGGATACCCTTCAACCAGTTTCTAATATCATTTTCCTTAGAGTCGCCCTCCCTGCTCATCTCCATTGAAGGCCCATCTCCAGTGGCAGCAGCCAAATTACCTTTTGGCAGCTTAAGAGAGCTCTCTCCTAGAAGACTAGTTTGCTCAACTGGGCTCATACCCTTAGCAGCTTTTAGTTCACCAGGTAGAACTTGAGCTATTGGTTCAGACCATAGGGCGTGTATAGATCGAAGCAGCTGCAGCATGAGCAAAAGTTTACTCTAGCATACTCGAGCCAAATGCTGCATCAAAAGGTAAAAAATATATATATATACATATATATATTTATACATATGACCTACAAAATTATCTATTTACCATATACTCCCGCAAAATCTGATTATTTTATGTACGCCCTTCATAACTTTCTTATATATATATCCTCTCGTATTTACAGAAATGCCAGTCTCACGTAAAAGTAAATGCCCCTTTGCATGGCTGTCCAACTGCAAACGAGGTTTCAAACAAGGGTGGTTTTCTTGTGGTAGGAAGCTGCACCTCCTAAGGAATATATAGAAAGTTGAATTTTACATATGAATATAAGTAGATAAATGATTTTGCAGGTGCATATATTTAAAAGCTCACAAATTCCCCAGGATTATCTCAAAGTTGCTTAAGACCTTATTTTACTTGAAACAATTCAAATTGTAATGAAAATAAAGAATTTAATATAGTTCCTACAGATACGAAGATACCCTTAAAAGCGGGGGAAGCATCCATGATAAGTGGGACGATATAGGATGCAGATAAGTAGGATTAGTTGTCGGCCCTACGGATCCTTGTAAGTTGATATTAGACTTCTTACTTCCACTCCTTTTCAGTGCCTTCTCAAAGAATGTTACAGCATGGAAAATTGACCACATAAATTGGACGTCCGAGAAAAGATATGTCAATCCAAATGGTTCGGACAAGTAAGTGTTTTGCCACTCCAATGGGGTCCATACTTTGCTCAAAGGCTCAAGCTGCCACGCCAATACTTCTTGTTGTTGTTGAATCCTGAATAAAAATAAAATAAAATAAAATAAGCGTATACAATGTAGCTAATAATATGAATAATAAATCAACACAAACTCCTCAAACTTAAGCATGAGGTGGGGCAAGTACCCAGCAGAAGAAGCCATTACAAGGAATGCTTCTCCCAGAAGATTATGCTCCCCTCGGAGTAGTCGACCCTCTGCTTGAAGATATCCCATGGTATCAGCTATAGCCTGTACAATCAAAAAATAAAACTATTAAAGAACAAACTCCATGATGTATGTTTGATTGAACTTGCGAGATTTGTGACATTCTGAAGAAATATTCCATAATCTAACACTAGAGGGAAATTTCTACAACTTTTGAGAGCAACTGTGAGTTTTAACAGTATGGCTCTGTAGTAAATCAAAATTTTGAAGTTCAATGTACCCACTTCAAAGTGTGCAATAGTTCATTCAACTAAGGTCTGTTTCACCTTCCTTTTAAAAAAGAAAAGGAGATAAAAAGATCTTTCTACGATGCTGCAATAATGCTCATGTGATTAGATGGAGCAAAGTGCATCAAAGAAATTAGAAAATTTACAAAACATAAAATAAGAGGGATGGATATTCTTGATCGACACAACGCGTTCAACTGATATTGATAGCTACACATTTTTACTTTGTTAAACTAGCCATAAATTGTGCTGCTGCTGTCCTAAGTTGTGTAGCCAAAATAATACAAAAGTAGGCTTTTGTGTACAAAGAATGAGCCCGATTATAAATCAAACTATAACGAAACTTAGTTACTCTATTCGAACATGGGAAAGAATGTACTAAATGAACAATTACAAATACACTAGTCTCATATGATAAATTACACCATTGGTCACCGAGCTGTGAGCAAAATTTCAAATAGGCAACCAAACTTAAACTATTTTCAATTAAGTCACTAAACTCGTAACGTCCATTTCAATCAGGGTGACCTAAATGAAATTTCCTGGAAGTTCGGTGACCAATGGTACTCAATGTTGTACAAGTGCAGATCTTGGGGAATACAGTAAGATTGTACTGGCAGATCTCATGAGAAATCTACCAGCATACCATTTCTTTCAGAATGTGGATGTAACAACTGGATATTGTTGTTATAATTTTCAAGATGGATACAAATATACACATGCCTAGTGCGAGAGAAGACAAGCATCAACAACTTAATGCACATAATAGCTGACAAGTGCAAACAGGATTTACTTATAAGTTACGACTTATGAGTGTAGTCTAATTTATGCTGACCTTCATATGCGGAAGAAGGCTCTTGTCAGCAGCTCTGGATATTCGAATGAAAGATGAACAGATTTGCAACCTAGCATGCCGAGCATTATTTGATGAAGGATCCTGTTTATCAGCAAAATGCCAAGTTGAGGTGACAGCCAAACTAACTTTTTGCACACATACCCCTGCAAAATTGAATTTTCCAATATTACCCATTCAGTTGAGGAATAAACCAGGGATAAGGGAGGATATCCCCGGATATTCCTAGAAAACAAAGAAGGGGATAGTTTTATCCCCCGCTTAATGGGTTATCCTAAGATAAACCATTAATTTCTGTTCCACCTTCCCTGCAGAATACAGCTGTCCCAGGTTATGTTCCCATATTTACTCCAGGGCAATTGGGAAAGAATCAAAATGCTAATTCTCGATTCCATTAACTATTATTACACGATGCAGATATTCATAGTATAGTATATTGTGTTATGCGTTATTAAATTATATTTATTGTGTTACGTATTATTATATTAACAAGTAATACTTACATATGAAGTATTATTTAGTATTTGACAATTTGTTACACCATTCATAAGGGTGTGTATGGAAAATTCAGATTTTACAGGGGATATTAATGCTTTCTCCCAATAATGTCTAAGTCACAGAACTTAAATGGCTACCTGAATGGTGCAAGGAAGAGATGTCAACAATTCAAAAAGTTTATTCACGACACCGGTGACTGAATCTGGATAGTGTTTCAAATAGGGACCCAATGCATCCAAATATCGCCCAAGCAATACTGCAGATGCTGGTTCAGTCCACTTTAAACAAAGGAGCTGCTGAAGTAGACCTGTACATACGTGCAAAAAGTCATACTATGCTTCAAAATAAACAACCATTGTTAGTTATGAAAGATTACAGGGCTAACAATGATATATATAACAACCTGCGAAAATTGTGTGTAACTGAAACTTGATTTCAGGATTGCTGCTGAGAGATTCATCTGAACCATCAAAAATTGAACCAACAACTGCTTCAAGGCCTAGTTGTGTGCTTTCCATTACAGCTAAATCCTGGACTTCGTATATAAATTATAAAATAACCAGAACTTATGAGAAATTCTTTTGTATTTCGAGTTAAAGTAGCACACTTAGGTAGACGCAGTTAAGACAGAATATAACAACAATTGCTGTAAAAGAGAAGTAGATATCTAACCTGATGGGACATTGATTGATGATTTGCATTTTTAATTATTGTATCAATTCTCTGAGAAACTCTTGCTGCAGCTACAAGTGGCTTTTGAGAAGCTGTGAGTTTTAAGAGCTCCAACTGCACGAAAATGTCGTAATATTGCACCAAACAACATAAGACACCATTTAAAGAAAATGTCAAACCACTCTATCTTTTAGCATCTAAAATACATAAATTGCAGCCGATATTTTGACCTAACAAATAATCTATGAATTCTCTTGGTACTCTACTCCATTTCTAGATGGTAAAATAACATGTTACGCTAGGAACTCTATCGGGTGCGCAAGAGAGGACATACCAATCTAGAACGATATTGGCTGAAATCACTTTTTCCCTCAAGCTCATCGCTCCATAGCTCTAAGGGTTCTAAAGATGTTGCAGTGCCTGAAGTAACATTTTTCTTGAGCATTCTTCGGAAAGAAACATCCAATATAGCAGCACAGACTTCATCAGTGATGAATAAAGAGACCCACTTCTTGTCCTTGTCTATTGGCCCGCCACCAAATCCTAAATTACCAACAGAAAGGTTATCCCCCGAAACCTGTGCAATGGATTTTCCTTTTGATGATGGTTCTCTCAGCAATGCCTGCCAGCAGTAATTCTCATTTTAAAGAAATGAAAGCAATAATTCTACCTAATGGTCCTATACTCATTCTAAAGCAAGGTGAAAAGGAAGGAGTTATACCAGCCAAAAGAGCAAAGATTGGAAATGAAGTGCAATCTTGTAATGTTGATAGTATTCCAGCATCTGATACCACAAGGATCATATAATTGAGTTGAAAATCAAATAAGAGATACTAAAACATGATAGGAGTAGGACCAAAGGTTAAAGGAGTTTCAGATGAACTCAGGTATCTTATAAGTGATGAAACTTGTAGAAACTGAAAAGCAAGAGATGTGTTAGATGTCCCAACTCAAGAACACAACGAGCATATAAGAACATCAGGCTATTAATCATAATGGTATTTTACATCTTAAAGGTAAAATCACCTGTTGAAGAAACTGAGAAGTCATGCCTCTGTCGACAAGGATGCATTGCATGTTAGAAGAACCCAAAGCAACCATACTCTCACATATAGACTCTGCAAACTCATACTCATTTTCATCAATAGAACCAGAATTTGACATTGATCCGTTTAGAAAATCTCTTGACACATTCATCAAGATCTGGAAAATCATATTCATTGCTGAATCAAACTCAGAGCCCGTGGCATCAACAGGTCTTTTTCTGATCATAAAATTTGTAGGAAATAGGGGTATATTAGGAGGAAAAAAGAAAAAATTAGAATCTTTAAAACCCATTCGCGTATAACTTAAAGTGCTTACCTCTGAGAGATGAATTTGAAGAATTCACAAGCATGGAGACGAAATTCATTATAAGGAAGTAAGGATCCACAACTGTAAAGTAAAATGTTTCAGGGCAAGAACTAAAAATGTTTAATGCCTTGTGTCATTTAAAGACTATAATTCAAGTATGGCAGCAGCGTACCCATGAATTAGGCCATATTTGGCAAGATCAGGCACAGGAGCCCATTCAGCATATGCATTAACAGCATTTAGAGCAGCTGTCACTGTGGCAGCATGTTGTTTAGCCAAGTCCACTTGCTGCCTAGAATGTTCAGTCAAGGCAGCTACAAAATGTTTCTCAAGTAACTGAAATGAGAAGAATGTTAGGTAGTGCACTTGCTTGAATTCATGAGACAACTGTAGTTTAATACAGCTACTCCTTGAACTTGATCCAACTTCGATCATGTAGCTTTCGACTTTAACAATTTACTAATTTGGTCCCTCAAATTTATCCCACACAAAGTCCTTTTGTTTATCTACTATCTGAAAAATGACAGCCAACATCTTAGATTTTGCTGGCATGGAAGTTTCCCGAGATTAGTTCTAGGGAACAATGAGACTATCGCAGAATTTATTTTATTTTATTTATTCTTTTTCTAGATAGACGGCTAGCATGACTTAATCGTTAACGCGTAACAAACTTCAGGGACTATCGTTAAAAACAGAGAAAACGATTGAAGCTTGGATCAAACTTCAGGTCAAATAATAATTGATCCACAAAAACTCAACTTCTCCCTTTTGGATTTAGAAACTTACGGAATACAGAAGTGGTAATATCTCCGTCAAAGACTCTGTAAGACCACGTAACAATATCCTCCGTCGATCACCTATTGTGTGAATGGAGAATACCATTATGATAGGGAAAAGATAAGGTGCTTCCTCTTTTATTCTTCATTTTTCTCAATTGAAGTACTTCAGAATGAGAATGAGAAAAGACACAGGGCTAACCTTCTAAATCTTCATTATGAACTGTTATATCTTCTGGAAGCCACCTTAGAATCATTGCAACTAATTCAGCCTACCAACATGCAAACAGAAGTAAATTGGTCAATACATATTTCATGGTCAAAATCAACAAAAATAGCTGCCTAAATAAGCAGTATACCTCAGTGGGACCTTTGTTAGACAAAGAAACTATAGATGGTAGTAGCTCATGCCATAGAGCTATTCCTTCCCTCCGAACAACCTGCAACATGAAAAGGATTAAAATGAAAAATATTAAAATTGAAACAAATTTCACTTCCTAACCAAGTCTAAAAATAATGAGGAAAGCAAGAACCTCTGCGACTAAAGCAGCCATCTGACTCTTTAAAGCCCACTCCTCATGAGAGCCAACCACTTCCACTACTAAATTAATAGTATAATTAGCGAATTCCCTCCGCTCTGAGATGCTAAACTCATCCCATCTGAATCGAACCAAATGCTGTAAAAGTATATAAATGATGATTAGTCGTACAATCAGCAGAAACGAAGTGAGAACAAGTACAGAACAACAAACGTTTAGAGGGGCTTCATATAACCTTATAATATAAGGTTACATGGTAATGTTATAAGGTTATATGGTAACGATGGTTACTATATGTACACCTCTTGTATTATATACACATCAATGAAACCCTAAGGGAATAAGCTCTTTTGCCCTTCCTTCATGGTACCAGAGCCACCAACCCTAACAGGGAATATTGATCCACTGCCACCAACCACCGAAAGAAAAAAGAAAACCTCGGCTTCTCCCATAGGCATTATTAATTCTTCTTTTCTTCTCCTATGCTGTTCGATCTCCCCGCTGCTTCCCTTGTGCTGCTCGAGTGGTTTCTTGGTGCTGGTTGGTTATTCTTCAGCCACTCAATTCAGCTTGGTCCTACTTGACTCTGGTGATATTGCGTTCATCTATCGATAACTTGTGATTTATTCTTTTTCTCTTTTGGTGGCAACATGTCTTCCTCAATCTCTCCTCTTCCAATCGTTAATATCAAAACTCTTGTACCGTTAGAACTCACCAAATCCACATACTTGGTGTAGAAACAAGTTTTTCTTAATGTTTTAGAGAGTTTTGATGTTGTTTCATACGTGATCGGGACAAGTATTGTTGCTCCTCACACTATTGAAGCTACTGATAAGAAAATAATTATAAATCCTGAATATTTAACATGCAAAAAGATGGACACCACTATACTGTCCTAGATAAATGCTACTCTATCTCTTAGTATTTTACAAATGGTTATATCCAGTTCACCAAAAACTGCTCATGACGCGTGGAAAATTATTGAGGCTTACTTCCTCTATAAGACTATGTTTATGGCCTTTTCTCTGAAATTTGAGTTACGAAGTATCAAAAAGGGATCAATAGGGATGACTGACTACATGCAAAAAGTCAAGTTGATAAGTGATGCCCTTCAAGCAATTGGTGAACCTAAGTGTGATCATAATTTGCTCATGACTGTTCTTCTGAGGCTACCAGAGGACTACAGAGATTTTGTCAGTGCTTTTAATACACATCGGACAAAACCTACCTTCGAACAGCTTCGTCCACTTTTTATGCAAGAAGAAACTGAAGTTCAACGTCGTGCTATCTTGACGACTCCATCTATTCCTTCCACCACTGACGGTGAGGCTTTCTATGCAAATCATGGTCGAGGCAACCGCGAAGGCCGTGGTGGACCTGGTGGTAGATATTGCGGAGGCCGAGGACAACGTGGTAGACATAACTCTAATCCTGGCTGTGGATCTTATGGAGCATATCCACATCCCCAATCTTATCCTCAACCTAGTCATAGCCAACAGTCTACTATGCCTACTGTTTTCCAATCTAGCAGTGTCAGATTTGTGAAAAATTTAGTCATTCAGCAATTCAATGCAGACATCGTTTCAATCATTTCTTTGTTGCTGATGATATTCCACAAACTTTCACTGCCATGAGTCTTCATAAGCCTGGTGAGGAAGTTTGATACCTAGACAATGGAGCATCCAATCATATGAGTATATGACTGCTAATCCCAGTATTCTCTCATCACCTAAACCTTATAGTGGGCAAGATAAGATTCTAATTGGTAATGAAAATTTGTTGAATATTATTCAGACAGGTGAAACAAATTTGAAAACTTCTTCCACTTCCTTTGCTCTCGAGAATGTTCTTATTGTTCCTTCTATTAAACAAACTCTACTTTCGGCTCGTTAATTTTGCCATGATAACAATCCCTTTTTGAACTTGACTCATATGGTTTTATTGTGAAGGACAAGGGAATAGGAAGGAGGTTCTCAGATGCCATAGTTTGGGTACTTCACTCTATCCCATTTCTTCTTGAGTTGCAAGTGTGAGGAATAAGCAACAGTTCACTTTTGTTGCATCTAGATTTAATGGAGATATTTGACATAGACGTTTAGGTCACCCTAGTTTACTTGTTCTTTCAAAGTTTATTACATCAAACGATATCATTTCTGATAGTAGTTCTGAAATAAATTTATCTATCTGCAATGCTTGTCACATGGGAAAACATATCAAAGAGTCTTTTTCTGCTTATGAATCAAAGTCTGATTTTTCTTTTCAACTTGTTCATTCTGATATATAGCAGTCTCCTGTTGCTTTAGTATCTGGCTATAAATATTATGTAATCTTTGTGGATGATTATTCTCGGTATTCTTGGCTTTATTTTTTAAATTTAAACATGAGGTTTTTGAGAAATTTTTAGAGCACAAGGCAATGGTTGAAAATATTTTTCATCGAAAATAAAAACTTTTCAATTTGACAACGGTACGGAGTATGTGAATGAAAATTTTTTCACTTTATTTTCTCAGAATGGGATTATTCATAGGTTTTCCTGCCCTCATACACCACAGCAAAATGGTGCAACGGGAAAGAAACATACACATTTAGCTAACATCATAAGAAGTTTGCTTCTTCAAGCTACTATGCCTTCACGTTTTTGACTTCAAACTGCTGTTTTTCTTGTCAACCGCTGTAAGGAAGTGAATTCTCGAAATGCGAGAGTTGGACTTCGTTTAAAATCGACCAAGGGTCGTGTTGGTATGCTTCGGAAAAGCCGAAAAAGCCAAAAGCACCAAAAGTGCATTGAAGTTGGACCTTGGAGAGCAAATTGATGAAAATCTGCATTTGGCAGATTCTGCTCTCGGGGACCGGTCCCTGGCGGGAGAGACCGGTCCCCGTAAGCATTGTGGGCGGCAGAGAAACTCTGCACACAAGTATTGCTCTCGAGGTCCGGTCCCTGAAGGTCCGGTCCCTCAGGCGAGGACCGGTCCCCGTACGAGTAGCCAACGAAGAGAAGGGAAAGATTGGCTAAGTCCTGAGAGTTCAGCTCTCGGGGACCGATCCCTGGTGGGAGAGACCGGTCCCCGTGTGCGTGAAAGGGCTGGCCCGAGAGCTCTACGTGTGAGACAGCTCTTGGGGACCGGTCCTCCCGTAGAGGGACCGGTCCCCCCATGCGAAATCTACTCAGTCTGGACAGTGCATAAGAAGCAAAGTGGAGGGGCTTATATGCTATTGTAGCATAAGAGGGGTTAAGTGGGCATTTCCCCTCTCTCTTTCTCTCATTCCCTCCAACACTCTCATACATACACACACCTCTCTCTCTCTGTAGGAAGAAAATGAGAAGAAGAAGAAGAAAGAGATCAAGAGGAGAGCTACCATCTTCCTCATCTCTTCTTCCTCTTTTTGGTCTAGCTAGTAGAGGTAAGCTTTAACCCTCTCTCATGGCAAGTAGCTTAGGGTTTGCTTTGATCTCTTAGAACCTAGCTAGATGGACTCTAGTGGATCTCTAGAAGTGGATGAACTCATTGATTGCATGATTAAATGCTAGTAGATGGCATTTTTGCAATATTGGGCTTCTAGGGCATCCAAAAGAGGGCTTTTGTTCGTGGAGGGTTTTGATCTCAAGTGACCCTTCTCTAACTTAATTGTTAGGTCCCCGAACGCGTTCGTGCACTCGGTTTGAGCATTCATCGAGGTTACGAAGAGACATTGGCGAAAAACCCATTTTTGGCTTCGTTTTAGCCTGGAACGCCGAGGAAGCATCTAAGAATCACGAAATCGGAACCGTAGCTTCAAGACATCACCAAAAGGTGGGGGGTGTCCATCCCGAAGCAACCGAGCTTCTTTTTATGTCTAAGTTCTTTACATTGATCATATATGGATATTATGCATTATAGGATAGTAGATAGTTGCAATTCTAATTCCTTGCATGCTTTCTTAGTAGTGTAGCATTGAGGGCTTGACACATGGACTAGGGACGGATGAAGATTGGGTCTTGTGACATGGAATCCTATAGTGGCATAATGAGGTGAACTTGGACATATATAGCCTAGATGAGTGGCATTGAACTAGTGTAGTAGAAACACTAAACATGAACGAGTGGCATGTCAACCAGTTAGAAAACTTACTATAAATGATCAAACAAGTGGCATCGAGTCTAGTGTAGTAAACATGACATGAACTTAGGGATGATAGAAGTCCCGGCATTGATTATGCATTGTGATTGTGCAGCAGAGGCACTATGACCCTAGTAGATAGGATATCCTCTTGTGAGGATTGGATCATACTCACCAGTCTGTTTCGCTTGTCGGTGGTCGCTCCACCGAAGCAGTGGTCTCCGGAGTACTTCACACAGGGGCAGACGTAGTTGTCCTGCAGACGGTCTCGGTGTGCGAGTGCAGCTTCTTCTCACCTATGAGATTGAGAGTGAGTCGAGGGCTTAACCTACGGGTTAGCCAGGTAAATTGGGTAATGAACATGAATGGCATAGTAGAATTGCATTCTTACCTTGAGTAGACATAATGTATGTTGTAGATTGCATTGCTATGTTACATATACATACTCTTAACATCATACTAGCATGATAGTATACTATTGCATGATGATTATTTCATACATGGCATCGCATTGAAGGCATGGTAGAATAGTTGCAGTTTACATTTCTACCTATCTATCTATCTGCTTATGCCTGCTTAGACCTAGTGGGAAGATCGGCGGAGTCGGCGGTCAAACCCACTGGGAACTGTATTTATATAGTTCTCACCCTACTCTGTTGCAGGGCCGAGTACCAGTGCTCCGGGCGAGGACCGCGGCAAGGGCATAGCGCCCTGAGTTAGTTAGTAGCTTTCCTACATGCATATAGAGTACCCTCGTGTACTATATGTATATTTTGATCGTTGTTGGAGGGCTACCCATGTATTTTGGAGATGACCATGTATTACATTTTGGAAGATGGAAATGTAATGTAATCAATTATGTAAACGTTGAATGGTTGTAATAGTTAGATGTATCTCTCTTTATACACTTGTACATATACTTGTGGTTCTTGCTCTTAGTTGTATCGCACTTGTGTGCTTCTAGTCGATCATGTATGTATCAAATTTCTTCTCCTGGGCAAATTCTTGTACATGATCTGGTGGTTTAGCCTTGGGCGGACAGGGGAGGTGCTGTCCGTTCGACGTCTGTTTGACGCGCTCGAACCGGACCAAATTGGTAGCGATCTCGGGGCGTGACAACCGCACTCCTTTTACTGTTTTAAAAGGAAAATCGCCCTATGATATCTTGTATGGTCGTGTCCCCTCTAACTTGCAACTTGTTAAGGTGTTTGGGTATTTATGTTATCTCAATTGCAGGATGTTGCTGATCATAAGCTTTCTCTCCGATCCCTTCTTTGTGTGTACTTGGGAGTTGGGATTGTCTGATAAGCATAAAGATTTTCGCTGTCTCTATCCAAGTACTAGTAAGATCTTCATTTATTGGCATGTTACCTTTATTGAAACAGTTTTGCCTTTTTCCTATCTTTCCAAATTTTCTAATTCTTCAGTATCTGTGAATTCAAACTTTCAACTGTTTCGAAACTCTCTCTAATCCTCCCTTACTAGGTGAGAGTTCATCTCTCCTTAAAGCTATCTCTGGCTTCAGTTTTGTGTGTTCTAGTGTTTCTGGCACCAATCATCTTATCCAGTCTGTTTCACCACCATCTGGAAATCTACCTCAATTTCCTACCAACTTGGACTCTGATAATGCATAGATTAAAGATGAGAATGATACCTCTACTCTTGGTCACAAAGAGCTCCGCGTTTATACCCAACATCACCTCTCTAGAACTAGTGCACCCACCAACCTTGCTCCACCACCATATGATCCTTCCACCTCCACCCATACAGCTACTGAGCAACCCGCATCGTCATCTACATTACCTACTTCAACTGTAGCTCCACCAATCCCTTCTTGCTCACAACCTATGCTCACATGGTCCATGACACAAAATTTGACTCAGGCTACCTCACTTTTGGCTTCTACACGGTCTTTATTTCCTACTAAGCCTACTTTTGCTAAGGCCTCTCAAGATGCAAGTTGGTGTACAGCTATGACCGAGTATAATGCCTTATTAGAAATTTTATTTGGGATCCTGTTCCTCCGCCATCATCAATAAATCTTGTTGGCTACAAGTGGGTATACAAGGTCAAACAGAAAGCGGATGGTTCTCTTGAGCGTCTCAAAGCTCAGCTGGTAGCTTAGGGCTATAAGCAGCAACAAGGTGTTGACTTTGATGAGACATTTCCTCCGGTTATTAAGCCAACTACTATTCATATTGTTCTTTCGATTGCTTTCTCTTCTAGGTGGACACTTCGACAACTTGATGTGAAGAATACATTTCTTCATGGCTCTCTTTGAGAGAGTTTATACGAAATGACCGCATGCCTTTTATACATCCATCATTTCCTAATCATGTATGTCGACTGAAGAAGGTAATTTATGGACTCAAGCAAGCACCTTGGACTTCGTTTCAGCGGTTTACCGCCTTCCTTTCAAAGATTGATTTTGTAGGCAGCACTGTAGATCCCTCGATGTTCACTTGCCACTCACCCTCTGGGACTCTTATTCTCCTCCTATATATTGATGATATTATTGTTACTGGGAGTTCTTTTTCTCTTATTGCGTCTCTTATTCGTTCTCTACAGCAAGAGTTTGCGATAAAGGATTTAGGTCCTTTACATTATTTTTTTGGGTGTTGAAGTCACGTACTCTTCTTCTGGTCTTTATCTGACTCAACAGAAATATGCGCACCAGCTCCTTGAGTGTCATGGTTTCTTGCTAGTAAGCCGGTTTCTACTACTCTTTTTCCTACCGCACTCGCTTTTCGTCTCATGAAGGGCACGCTCTTGATGATCCCTACATCTATCGTCAGATGGTTGGTGCGTTGCAATATCTTACTTTCACACGGCCAGATATCTCCTATGCTATCAATATCGTTGCTCCGTATCTTCATGCACTTCACGAGCCTTACATGCAAGCTGTCAAACATCTCTTTCGTTATGTTCACGGGACGCTATCATATGTTTGTGGGACACTATCATATGGTATTCATATCTCTCGCTATGATAATCCCTCGCTCATTGCCTTCTCTGACGCTAATTAGGCTAGTTGCCCAGATACACGCCGGTCTAGCTCTGGATATTGTATTTTTCTTGAACCTAATCTTATCTCGTGGTCGGCCAAGAAGCAACCTACTGTCTCTCCCTCTAGTTCTAAAGCGAAGTATCGCTCTGTGGCATACACGCTTGCTAAGACTGTTTGGACCCGACGCCTTTTATTGATCTTATACCACAGAGCCTTATTATTTATTTTATTATTAATTAGTTAATTTATTATTTATAATTATTAATAATTTATTATTTATAATTATTATTAATTTATTTATACTATATTATCTAATTAATTTATTATTAATGAATTGGTCTAGTACTCATCAATGCTCATCGATGTATGCATTTACTTTGATGTACTTATCATCTTGATATACTTTTTATTTACCTATTTTCTTATACTCTTTTGTTTACTTTGATGCCATAATTTAGTCTTACCTTTTAGATGCTCCCTATTTATTTTTTTTATTTATCTGTTTCATCTNTCAATGCTCATCGATGTATGCATTTACTTTGATGTACTTATCATCTTGATATACTTTTTATTTACCTATTTTCTTATACTCTTTTGTTTACTTTGATGCCATAATTTAGTCTTACCTTTTAGATGCTCCCTATTTATTTTTTTTATTTATCTGTTTCATCTTATCTCTTGTTTGTCTATATGAGCAAATCATTATTAGGATGGAGTAAGTGTTGTAACAACAAACATCGAAAGCAAAACAAAAAAAAAAAAGAAATTAAGCACTAGTGGACTAAGCATGAGGACTGAAAAGCTGAGTGCCAATTAAATCATGCTAATTCGGGACAACGGAGGGCTAACAACAGAACATTTAAATGGTTATCTATACCTATACATTAATCCCCATGACTAAATCCTATATGTACCCACGCCCTTAATTTGAGGAGAAGTGGGAGCTACTTTTTTTTTTTTTTACTTTTTCTCATTTTCTTTAGATTTACTAAGGCCTAAAAAGTTTTTTTTTACTCCTTTTCTTTACCTTTTGGTCTTCCACCATCTTTGTTAAATTTGCAAATTCAAACCTTTGTTGTGTTTCATATTCGGAGTCAATTAATTGATTAAAAGTGATATATATATATATATATATATATAGAGTCTGGCTGCTATGCTATCAATAGTACCAACACTTGGTGCTATTAAGTTTTCTGTCATTGGATTAACCCCTTCGATTATTTTTATCCGTTAGATCATACTATTCAACCAACAACCCACTCAACCCTAGGGGCCCACATCATCCTAACCGCACATCTCTTAATCCAATGGCCAAAAACTTGGTAGCACTAATGAATTGGTGCTATTAATAGTATATTAGCCTAGTTCTATATATATATATATATATATATATATGATATTTTTTTGATTATTGTGTTATATTAATGAGAATTTCATTCGTAGTAACGAGATTACAGCGAATTGTATACTTCCTACATTTCGTCCGCACAATTATCTCATCAAAGATTACTAGGATTATAAAATTACTATATTTGGTTTAACAATAAACTTCAGCAATGTCAACAGTTATTTACATGGTTTTGTAAAATTACTCCTATACTTAAAAATTTCATTCACTTACATATATACCATTGAACTTAAAATTTGAATTCCAAATCGGATTTTATTTTCAAATTTAAATCCATAATTTGAGTTGGAATTTGAAATTTAAAATTTTTAATTCAAAAAATCTGAATTTAAATTTCAAATTTTGAAATTTGAATTTAAATTTTGGATTTGAATTCGAAACTTGAATTTAAAATTTGAATTAAAAATTTGAATTTAAATTGAAATCAAATTCATAATATGAATTTGAATTTCAAATTCGAATTCAAGTTTCGAATTTGAATTTCAAAATTAATTTAATTTAAATTTGAAATCAATTTCATAATATGAAATCTGATTTGGAATTTGAAATTTAAAATTTTCAATTCAAAATCTGAATTTAAATTTCAAATTTTGAAATTTGAATTTAAAATTTGGATTTGAATTTAAAACTTGAATTTAAAATTTGAATTAAATTGAAATCAAATTCATAATATGAATTTGAAATTCAAATTTTGAATTTGAATTTGAAAATTAATTTAATTTAAATTTGAAATCAATTTCATAATCTGGATTTGAATTTTAAATTCGTATTCAAATTTTGCATTGGAATTTTAAATTTGACTTCAAATCTAAATTTGAATTTGAAACCCGAATTCAAATTCAGATTTACAATTTAAAATTTGAAATCAAACTATGAAAACAATTGAAATCCGAATTCAAAATCTAAATTTGAATTTGAAATTGAAGTCAAATCTAAATTTGAATTTGAATTTGAATTCAAAATCTAAACTTGAAGTTGAAATTTGAATCAAAAACCAAATTTTTAATTCAAATTTTGAATCCAAAATCAATTTTTGAATTTGAAATTTGAATTCAAAAATCTAAATTTGAATTTGAAATTTGAATTCAAAATCAAATTTTGAATTAAAATTGAATTCAAAATGTAAATTTTAAATTTCAAATTTGAATTTAAAAATAAATTTAAATGTGAATTTATGATTTGAATTGGAAATGAGGATAGTTTGGACGGCTTCGTTTGGTTGGGGTATAAGCAAGAACTAGCTATTACAGGGATAGGTACAAGTAAGGGGATAAGAAAAATAGCGTTTGGATAGATAATATGGAATAAGAAAAACAGTGGATAGTTATATATAGAAAATGGAGGTGTTGGTGAGGATAGTTATACCAGCTTATTTTAGGTACCCGAGAACTACTATTTTCGGGTAAAAAATTTGCGTTTGGGTAAAAAGGGGGGGGTAAGGGGTTATCCCTCCCCTTATCCCTAATCCAAACGGTGCCTGTATTCAGGTTTCACAAACTCAGGAATAAGAGATACCCATCCCCCTACTTGTTAATAGGATTTTTTCTTTCGGAATAAGAAGTTCCTGACCAGATTACTAACCAACATTACCTAACAGTTGCAACTTGTATAAGATTTTCAGTAACCCAATACAGATAACGCGAACCAAACGCGCTCTAAGTTGCCACCAAGAAGGTATATTACTTTACCAACCAACCAGAATTAATGAAAATTTCTTATATTGTTTGACTTTAGTTACGAAAAGGACACGGCACCAACTTCTGGTGAATCATATCAAATTGACAATCATTAGGAAGAAAACTTACTCTTTTTCTAAAGGCTTCTTATCACTGAGTTGTGTTTAATATGACCCCGATATTATTAAGAGAAGACCCCTGGCAACAATGCAATATATGCCAGAATGTTGAAAACATGATGTTTGGGTGAAGGATTGGGTTTTGCCCAACGCCCCTGACACCCTGGCATCAAAAGTCAAAAATAATAGAAGAGCTAATGAATTGAATTAACAAATATGTCCACTGCCAACTCGAATCCTTATCAAGGTAACTATTTCAGGTTGGTCATATCAACAAACAAAATCAATTATGACAAAACAGAAATTGCATGTGACAATACTTGCATCATTCACACATATATGCAGCCGCCTCAACTCATTTCTCCAGCCCATCTTTCCATCAAAAGAATCTAGTGCTCCCAGCACACAATTACAACCATGCAAGAATCTTGCCAACCAGTTCAAAATTAGGTCAAATATAGGAGTTTGGAGGCAAACTAGAGTTAGCTGCCTTCAAACTCAAAAAACCCATTGTGTTCCTAATAAAAAAGCATATGTTAAAACACAATCGGCTTGCACAACAAAGTAATGGCCGGAAAACATCCACCTAATGGCTTGTTGAAGTGAAACTCAAAAATTCCAATTTCCACGACAGTATCACATGGAACTTCTGTTTGAATCACCTTAGAGACAAGACAAATTTCAAGCAAAGACAACAAGGAAATGCAAAGTAGTCTGATCATCAATTGAAACCACTGTTGAAATTAGGCGTCACGAGGAAATTCATTAAGCAATTATTTAGTAAGAGCAGTGTTCTTCTAGGAAGAAACTTTGTGTTCTTTATTTCCTTCCAGAAATAATGACTGATTTATGTTAAAGAAGTTCAGATTATAACTTATAAATAAACAAAAAAAAATGGTGCAGATGAGAGTGAACCTGTAGCATTTTGAACCCATGGAGTCGAATCTCAGATGACCAATCCTTCCGAACCAAAAGAAGGGATGTATTTGCCAAAACACGGACATCTCCATTCTTAACCTGCACATACAAATTAAGAAGATACCAATTACTATAAACATTGAAAATTTATAGTCCAAAAGTGCTTATGTTGTTAATAATAATTGCAAACACAATTAATGAGAACACATGGACTTTATCACCAGAGATAAATGTAGCTACCTTCAGGCAGTAAGCCATAATACCTGATTAAACAAACTTAACATAGGATTTAGCCTGCGGCAAATGAAAGTAGCAAGCACCTACTATCTGTTATGTAGTAGCCGGAAGTATTTGTTTGAAACTCATCTATAAGCTTTCCATTTTATTGATCTACCAGAGAATCAAAACTAGTCAATTAACTGAACAGAAATTGGATTTTGGGGACTCTCCCAGCAGATAAAAAGTTTGTTAAGTTTTTGGAAGTTTTAAAATATGAAAACGGACACAGCATTCTATTCCTATACAGGTAGGGAGAATGATGACATTAGAATGGGAACTACTTATAGTCCAGAGTAGACTAAGCGGAGGAGCAAGGTAATAAAACAATATCATGAATAGATGAAGAATTTACATTATCATGAAAGAGTGAGTAGCTATCAGCACTTTTAGCATTAAGCAAAGATTTCAAGCATCCAAAAAGCAGTAGTACACATAAATAAAGTACTCGGGAAAAGAAAAATAAAAACAGTATAACAATCAATGGTATCCAGAAACAGTGTAGTTGAGGTATTCTTCTTTATCAAGCCATTGGCTAGATTGGTAGTTGTGTTATAGCCCACTAACCAGCATCACCTGGAATAAAATAAACTTAATACAACTATAGTATCTTTACTACCAAATGCATGAGACAAAATTGAAAAATAACCATTAACATGGGTTTAGGTTCTTGAGGTTTAGGGTTTATAGTTTAGGGTACCATAGTAAACAGAATAGCAAGTCAGCAGCAAAAATAGAGTGCAAAAAATCATCCACATCTAGCAAGTGTTACCATGGGTTTCTATAAAGAATAATATTTGCACTAGAAACATGTTCTTCAAAATCAAGGAAAACAATTCAATATATTCAGGTTCTTTATAACATTCAAAAATGTAATATTGAGTTGCACTGTAACTATTAAAATCTGAACAAATTCAATAAGTCTATTTTCCTTTATGAGAAAAATGATTTATAAATAAACATAAACATAGAGGACCAAACTCGCATTGGTTCATGGAAAATTTTGAATTATAAGGTCACTTTTACTACCATTTGCCAGAGAGATGGAGAAAAGTGCACTGTTTTTGTCATATTGATGTCAAATTCTTAGAAATACCGATTAAAGCAAAAAAGTCCACTTTTATACTCTAAATTCTACAACATATGAACCCTATCTTAGAACATCTATATATTGGGGTTGACACAATAACTCTAGTTCTCATGTTAGGAATGCCATTATCACAACTTGATAACACATTCTAGTTGTCTCTTGTGAGTTATGTTTTTAATGTTTCCAAATCTTTCAGGGGTCATAAAAGCTAATAAGTTTGGAAGCACTTTTGGATTTTTTGGCCTTCTACAGCATTAAAGCGGGTGCTTTTGTCAACGGAATACCAAATCAGGCCTTAGTATCCAAGCTAAGTTGTATTGCTATCAGAAACCAATAAGTGTATTTCCAAAATTAGAGAACTACTCTCTCTCCATCGGTGCTACCAACATGCCCTAGATAGAGGATTTTTTTTATTTAATAGAAATATCAAAATCATTTCTTTAAAAAGAGCTTCTGAAGCATTGTGACAGTTCGATCAAAGAAGAACTCTATCGAGCACACATGAGCGATGTCCCTCCTTCCCATTTTACTCTTCCTACAATAGCTTCATTTCGCAGCTCTTGCTTACAATACCATTTCAACCATTACACCAAAAAAGTAGCTTTGCTATTACAACTCTAATTTTGTTACTCCATATTCCAAGTAGTAAGAATATAAGAGGCTTCACACTGTCATTCATCATGCATTTCGGTATTTCATCTGCGTTTCATCAACATTACTAGTTCGCATAAACTAATCTGCATAATGCAACTCGGAACAATTCAAAAAACACCAACAAATCCCCAAACTGTTCCAACAACATGCATTGGGACCAACCAAAAAACCTAACTTTCTCACAACCAAGCAACCAAAATCAAATAATGCACATCTCCGATTCACAAAAGGCCAACCAAAACATCTAATAATCGCAACATCGCTGCGAAAAACCTACCGATTCCAAGTAGGCGACGGCGGCTTTTCGGGCATCGGGAGGCGAGCTCCAGTCGAGGGCCGCGGCGATGGCGCGGGCGACGTTGGCGGCGGTGCTGTTGTCGCCCTCTTCCATCAGGGGGCTTAGGATTTTTGGGATTAGATTACAAGGGTTTTCGGGGGGTTGGAGTAGGGCTTTCGCATTCAATGGCGTTAGGATTTAGGGTAAAGGGCTTCTAAGAAGGGGGTTTTAAGAATTTGGCAAGGAGAAGAGGAAGAGTGGGCACGAAGGAAGAAAAAGACGGAAAAGGTAAAAGCGAGAGTAAGCCTCTTTAATTAAAAAATTTATAATTTTTAAAGTTTAAAAGTCGTATCACGTAGAACTTTACCAAGGTATTCTTGCTAAACTGTGCTAAACTGTTTGGTTATAATAGTTTTCTATTTGTGTAGGGATTCGCGCGATATAATGACTAAAAATTTTTAAAAAATTATAAAATACAAAATGTGCACAAAGAGATTTACTATTTTTTATTAAACGAATTTGAATGCTCGATCTCGTCGCAGCTACTTGCAACTTTGAAAGATCCCAATATAAAATTATCTATGATATCGTAGCATTATATACATTGTTTTAAAATATAATACCTCACGTTGATAACAAAATAATACAGCTTCTTTATTCGGTAGTATTATATTTCCTCCATCTGCGGCCTTTTAAGGTTCCTGGAGTCCCTATCCGCCCCCTTCTTACCTCTCAGCGGCCTCTTGCCCTCATCTTAGGCGGCAAAGAAGGCGAAATCCTAGACCATCGAAGAGGTTGATGTGCCGTAAATCGAAGGGCGCCGCCACCTCTTCCAACACGGCAGTGGCAGTGACAGCAGTGGTGGAAGAGGAAGAGGAGAGGGCAATGACGAGGCCACAGGCTTGGCGGAGACACCCGAAGTGGAGCTCGACACCGTGGCGGCAAGATTGCTCATGCTTGAGCTACTCCTCCTACATTGCGTGTATGTCACGCCCCAGGACCCAGCGGAAGCCCGCCCGGTGCGTACTCAGACCCGCCGTATGTCTAAAACATACAAGGCGTTTAAAACAAAATGATAAGTAAGACAATAAAAAGAACATCTAGAAGCATCACAGCAAGGTATATCTACAAGCCACAATAAGGGTGAGGAATATAAAAGTAAATCCACTAAGTAAAAACATAAAGTGAATACAATAGGAATCCCAATACAAAAGCTAAACAAGTACATAGGTAGTCTCTCTATACATGGTACTCAAAACTCTTTCTCTCACAAGACCTAAAAAGGAGAGAGTGACCACCTAGGAGCAACAGCAAGCTCCGCTATCTAGCTATGCGACTCCCTTGCCGCGATCCCGTGCCTCCACCGGTGCCGAAGGCTCTGAAATAAAACCATAAAACAGGGGGGCGTGAGAACTATTGAATAATAGTTCCCAGTGGGCAATTACTGGCTTCAGTGAAATGCACCACTAGGCCCAAACTAAAAAGGGGTCGGTAAGTAGATGTAAACAAATACGATATGTCCGACAAATAAATAAGCATGAATATTTACTACCACAAGATATCTCTACTTGGCATGATTTAGCCTAAGTAAGAAAAGCTATTCTTGTATGAATGTACCCAAGCATCGCTAGTATGATGTCCATAAGTCAAATAGTAAAGATGTTATTGTTTACTATTCTAATCAATATCCACATGGCATGATGAATGCTCAAAATCAAATCTGAAGAGACCCGCCCGAAGGCTGTCTGGTCCTGAGACCCACCCATAGGCTGTCTAGCCGGTGCTGAGCCTAATGGCCCCGTGGTAGTCAACATCCCCACTCTAGGAATGAGCCTTTCCTACGGCAATTCACTTCGGCGCCCAATCCCGCACGGCGAATATGTATCGCGATGGCCATCTACGGAGTGCCGGCTTGTAGGGAGCGACCCTCATAAGCATGTGCGAATGAGCACAATGGCAAATAACGAAAGATCCGTCTCAAGTACTAAGTCCTCATGTCTAACAACATAGAATATGTCACAACTCTCTCATAGGCCTATCTTGATGTCATCATGTCTAAAACATGGAAAGTAGTAGATGTCCATGGCCTATCTCTAAGTCTCAAAACAATAGTCTCATAGTGTGCTAGTCTAAGTGCCCCTTTATGACACTTTCATTTATTAAGTCTAAGTTTAACCCAAATGTTCATAAATGCATAATTGAGCCACTTTAAACATATGAAGCATGTTTCCAAACGACTAATGCGAACACTACCCAAATGCATGTAACAATACCCAGAATGCTCTACTATATAGAGTGCAAATTTTTTTATACATAACATATTCATTTTAAGTGTTCTAAAATTCATATAAATTTCATTAAGCATAGATTTGCATTTAAAATGACGTTACGACAAGTATAGAAAACACAGGGACTATTTCGCCCCGTTTTCATAAAACCAAACCCACCGAAAATCGAAACTCTTCGTTTCGCCGAACGGAGGTGTCCACTAGTCTCCTAGCACCCTAAAGATGTAGGAACAAGAGTTACACAATCGAAACGAACATCGAAAAGCTCAATCTTAAACCATCTAAGCATAAAGGATATACTCACCTCTTGTGATGAAATCCCTGCCCAAGCTTTCAAAGAGAGCAAGAACCCTTCCAACCCAACCTAGAGGAAGGTTCTAAACCCATCAATTAGGTCTCCAAACCCTCAAATCAAAAAATTCCCAAAATAAACCCTAAATCTTATTTCTAGGGTTTCATTTCCCAAAATCTACCAAAAATAGGTCTAGAGGGGAGAAATAAGCAACTAACCTCAACAGGAGATCCAAACCAAACTCAAAATGCTTTAGGGTTGAAGATTAATCCACCACAAAGCTCCAAGTCCAAGCTCTAAGCCTCCAAAAGTGAGAAATGGGAAAGAGGAAGATGCTCCAAGCTCCCTCAAGCTTGCTCTCCAACTTCTCCTTCTTCTTCTCCTTCTTCTTCTCTCTCTAGAAGTGTAAGGAGGATGAAAATGAGGGTGAGAGGGAGAGGAAAGGCTCTATAAGCCTTCAAATGTAACAAAATCCACCTAGGTCCCTCTAAAATGCAACTTGTGCACTGTCCGGTCTGGGCAACTTTCGTGCTGATGGACCGATCTCCCCGACACCTTGGACCGGTCTCTCAGCCTGCCCCGCAAAACCAACGTTCGGGAACCGGTCTCTCCCCGCCGGGGACCGGTCTCTCGGACCCTTCCCGCAAAACACGCGTTCGGGAACCGGTCTCTCCCAGCCAGGGACAGGTTGCCTCAAGCTGGCCACGACACTGTTCAGATGGAACCGGTCTCTCCTAGCCAGGGACTGGTCCCCGAGAGTGAAAACTCCAGGACTTAGCCAAATTCCAAAAATCGAACTTTTAGATCGGAATACCATCTACGACCTTCCACCAAGTGTGGAAAAGTTCGGAATACATATCAAACACTCGAACTTCGCAATTTGCAAAGGTCCAGTGTGCTACATTCACCCTTCCTAATAAGGAGTTTCGTCCGCGAAACTCAAAAGCAACACATACCTCAAAGCTCCATCTGAAAAAGATGGGGATAGCGTTCCCGCAGCGCGCTCTCTAGCTCCCACGTGGCCTCCCGCTCTCTGTGGTTGCTCCAAAGAACCTTCACATATGGAATATCCCAATTCCGGAGTTTCCGCACCTCGCGAGCCAAAATTCTCACTGGTTGCTCCTCGAAGCTCAAATTGTCCCGCAACTCCACAGGTATAGCATCCAACACATGAGTCGGGTCGAAGACATACTTCCGAAGGACCGATACATGAAAGACGTTGTGCACGCCCGATAGGTTCGGTGGTAGAGCAAGTCGATACGCTACCAAACCTACACGTTCCAAAATCTCATACGGTCCGATGAAATGGGGGCTCAACTTACCCCGAATCCCAAATCTCTTGATCCCTCTAGTCGGCGAGACCTTCAAGAAAACATGGTCTCCAACTTGGAACTCCAAGTCTCGCCGTCGTCGATCGGCGTAGCTCCTCTGTCTACTCTGTGCCGTCAAAAGTCGCTCCCGAGCAATTCGAACCTTGTCCTCAGCTTCCTGGAGCACGTCAGGGCCTAATGCCAATCTCTCGTCGACTTCACTCCAATGAAGTGGTGATCTACACTTCCGTCCATAAAGTGCTTCAAATGGCGCCATCTTAATACTTGCTTGAAAACTGTTGTTATAAGCAAACTCCGCCATCGGTAAATCCTACGACCATCCACCTTGGAAGTCTATCACACAAGCTCGGAGCATATCCTCTAAAATCTGAATGGTGTGCTGCGACTGCCCATCACTCTGAGGGTGGAAAGCAGTGCTGAAGTCTAGTCGGGTGCCCATGGCGTCCTGTAGACTCCTCCAAAAGTGAGATACAAACTGAGTGTTTCGATCCAATACTATCGATGTAGGTACTCCGTGAAGTCGCACAATCTCATCAAGGTACACCTGTGCGAGCTTCTCTCCGGTCCAAGTAGTATGAATAGGTATGAAGTGCGCCGACTTCGTCAACCTATCCACGATCACCCATATAGCATCATGCCCGACTTGAGAGCGGGGCAGTCCAGTCACAAAATCCATGGTGATCTTCTCCCATTTCCATAGGAAATAGGCAAACTCTGAAGTTTTCCCGCGGGTAATCGATGCTCAGCCTTTACTTGTTGGCAAGTTAGACAACGAGCTATAAACTCGCCAACGTCCTTTTTCATCTCGGGCCACCAATAAAGCAACTTCAAGTCCTTGTACATCTTGGTGCCTCCCGGATGTATAGCATAGGGCGCTCGGTGTGCTTCTTGAAAAATATCCTCTTTAATTTCCGAATCCGCCGGTACACAAATCCGCCCACGAAAACGCATCAATCCTTGGTCATCCACAAGGTAGTCGGCGGTGCAACCATCAACCATATTACCTTTAATCCTTTGCAACTCCACATCGGAAGCTTGCTTCTCTTTAATTCTATCCAAGAGTATAGGTTGCACTACCAAGGTCATCAATCTCAAAGGTGTGTCAGGAATCACTACCTCCAACTCCAACCGCTTCATCTGCTTGATCAACTGCGGTTGAGTAACAACATGCATCGCTAAGTTTTCTGTTGATTTCCTACTTAGCGCATCCGCCACCACGTTAGCCTTACTCGGGTTGTAAAAAATAGTCAAATCATAATCCTTGAGCAGCTCCAACCATCTACACTGTCTCAAGTTCAACTCCCTCTGAGTGAACAAATACTTCAAGCTCTTGTGATCCATGTATACTTCGCACCGCTCGCCATATAAGTAGTGGCGCCATAACTTCAATGCGAAGACTACGGCCGCCAACTCCAAATCGTGCGTAGGATAATTCTTTTCATATTCCTTTAGTTGGCGAGAAGCATACGCGATCACTTTGTCGTCCTGCATCAAAACACAGCCCAATCTATTATGTGAAGCATCACTATAAACCACATACCCTGCTCCAGCAACAGGTAGGGTCAGGATCGAGGCGGTTGTCAGTCGTTGCTTCAGCTCTTGGAAGCTTCTCTCACACGCATCATTCCAGATGAACTTGGCACCTTTATGCGTGAGCCTCGTGAGGGGAGTAGATAGCTTAGCGAACCCCTCGACAAATCTCCGGTAGTAACCGGCCAATCCAAGGAAATTCCGAATCTCCGTAACGCTTGTCGGTCTCGGCCAATCCTTGATAGCCTCAATCTTCTTAGGATCCACGGCTATACCCGATCCCGATATCAAATGTCCAAGGAAGGCTACCTCTCGAAGCCAAAATTCACACTTTTTCAGCTTGGCATAAAGCTCCTTTTCCCGAAGTAATTGAAGTATTAGCCTCAAATGCTCCTCGTGATCCGCATCGCTTCGGGAATAAACCAAAATGTCGTCGATGAATACCATGACTGTCACGCCCTGGGGCTCAGCGGAAGCCTACCCGGCACGTGTCCAGACCCGCCATACGTCTAAAACATATAAGGCGTCTACAAAAATTTCCAATAATTAAAACAGTAATACAAAGAGATCTAGTGATATCAGAGCATTTTACAACTAGTTCTAAAACAAAAAAGAGAACATAAAGCTGATAATCCACTAATAAAGGCATAAAGTAAATACAATAGGAGCCCCATAACGAGTGCTAAGTGAAGTACAAGGTGGTCTCTCTATACATGGCACAAGACCTCTCCCTCTCTCAAAATACAAAAAGGGGGAGTAACCACCTAGCGCAAAAGAACTCTTCACGAGCTAGCTAAGCGACACCCTTGCCGCGATCCCGTGCCTCCGCCGGTGCCGAAGGCTCTGAAAGGAAAACATAGAAACAGGGGCGTGAGAACTATTAAATAATAGTTCCCAGTGGGCAATTACTGACTTCAGTGAAATGCACCACTAGGCCCGAGACTATAAAAGAGGGTCAGTGTACAACTATAACAAAAGCGATAAATGCACTGTAAATAAATAAATAAACGAGTACCCAATAATCATGATATCTCTACTTAGCATGATTTGCATAAGTAAGAAAGCAACTACTAGATATATACACATGAATACCCAACATGTAATGCATGAATATGCAACTACCCAAAGTCCACAATGTAATAGAAAAGATGTCATTGTTTACTATTCTAGTCAATGTTCACTTGTCACTTTATCTGTTTAAAGTTCAGCTCTGATAAGACCCACCCGAAGGCTGTCTGGCATAAGACCCACCCGAAGGCTGTCTGGCTTTACCCTGCCTAATGGCCCCGTGGTAGTCAACATCCCGACCCTAGGAATGAGCCTTTCCCACGGCAATCCACTTCGGCGCCCAATCCCGCACGGCGAACGTATCGCAATGGCCAACTCCGGAGTGCCGGCTTGTAGGGAGCGACCCTCACAAGCATGTGCGAATGAGCACAATGGCAAGCATGCTATCAGTATGTCATAAGTACCAAGTCCTCATGTCTACAACATGGAATATGTCACAACTCTCTCATAGGCCTATCTCTATGTCATCCTGTCTAAAATATGGAAATAATAGATGCCCATGGCCTATCTCTATGTCTCAATACAATAGTCTCATAATGTGCTAGTCTAAGTGCCCTTTTATGACACTTTCGTTTATTAAGTCCAAGCTTAACCCAAAGGTTCATCAATGCTTAATTAAGTCATTCTAAACACATAGAACATGATTCTAAACGACTAGCATGAGCACTACCCAAATGCATGCATCAACACCCACAATGCTCTACTATATAGAGTGAAAATTTTCTTATACATAACACCTGCATTCTAGGGGTTCTAAAATTCACATAAATTCCCTTTAGCATAGATTTGCATTTAAAAAAAAAAATAGTAAACGGAAGGTTTAGAAAGCTTAGGGGCCATTTCGCCCCGTTTTCATGAAGCCAAACCCACCGATGACAGGTTTAGAAAGCTTAGGGGCCATTTCGCCTCGTTTTCATGAAGCGAAACCCACCGATGACGATGAAACTCTTCGTTTGCTCCAACGAAGGCGTCCTCTAGCCTCCTAGTACCCTAGAGGTATAAAAACAAGTGTCACATGAACCAAACGAACAATACTTAGCTCAATCATTAAGCTAATCAAGCATAGGTGAGGAAAACTCACCTCTAGTGCAAAAATCTCCTTTAAAGCTTCAAAAGGGAGTTAGGATCCTTCCAATCCAAGCCAAAGGAAGATTCTAATCCCAACAATCTAGCCTCAAAAGCCCTAGATTCAAAATGCCCAAAAATAAGCCCTAAAATCTCATTCTAGGGTTTAATTCCAAAAATATCATCAAAGCTAGGAATTTAGAGGAAAGAACAAGTCATTTACCTCTAAAATGCTCCAATCCAAGCTCTAAACCATCAAAGTCCAAAGATCTCTCCTCCACCAAGCCTCAAATCCAAGCTTCTAGCTCCATTAATGGTGGAAAAGCATAAAAGAGAAAAGGAAAGGGATTAATCCACCGAAAATCCAACTAAAACGGAGATCAAATCCAATTGGAGCAAGATGGAGCTCCTCTCACCTTCTCCTCCTCTGGTTCCAGCACAAAAAAAGCCCTAAGGGGCGTGGGTGTTGTTATAAGAAGTCCACAATCGCGAAAAACCCCCTGCAGTTCAAATTGCACGAAATCTGCCGCCTTGTACCGGTACACGGGTCTTTGTACCGGTACAAGACCCACGAAAAGCCAAACCCGAGGCTCGGGTTGCGGGGTTTTGCGGCCCTGTACCGGTACAAGCCGATGGCTGTACCGGTACAACCATCAACCTTGTATCGGTACAGCCACAACCTTGTACCGGTACAGCCACAGCCTTGTACCGGTACAAGCCCTGCTGAGGGCTACCCGAGAGCTGACCAACTTTCAATTTTTTTGGATTTTGATACACAGCTTTAAACCACAATTCTCGGGATACGTGCCATAGGTCGGAACACAGTCAACGACCCACCAGAAAATCTAGAAAAGCTCGACACATCGATCAAACACTCAAACCTCGCAATTTGCAAAGGTCCAGTGTGTTACAACGACGAACCTGTCTAGATAAGGCTTAAAAACACGGTTCATCAGATCCATAAAAGCTGCCAGGGCATTAGTAAGCCCAAATGGCATAACTGTGAACTCATAGTGTCCATACCGTGTTCTAAAAGCCGTCTTCGATACATCCTCGGGTTTGATCTTTAACTGGTGGTACCCCGACTGCAAGTCTATCTTGGGATACACACACGATCCTTGAAGCTGATCAAACAAATCGTCGATCCTCGGCAACGGATACTTATTCTTGATCGTGACTTTATTGAGTTCACGATAGTCCACACATAGGCGAAGTGATCCGTCTTTTTTCTTAACGAATAGAACTGGTGCTCCCCACGGCGAGACGCTCGGTCGAATGAAGCCCTTGTCCAACAGATCCTGTAGCTGTGCCCTCAGCTCCTTCAGCTCTGCTGGTGCCATCCTATATGGTGCCTTCGAGATTGGAGTAGTCCCAGGGACGAGATCTACCACAAACTTGATCTCCCTATCGAGTGGCATACTCGAAAGCTCAGCTGGACACACGTCCTGAAACTCCCGTACCACCGGAATATCCTCAATCCTAGGGGTGTCATTCTCGCCCCTCAACACAACACTAGCCAAGTAAGCTACACATCCTCGGCTGATCAACTGCCTAGCTCGAAACGAGCTGATCG
>NC_033643.1:7503721-7572275 GCF_001540865.1 Ananas comosus | reverse complement strand
CCTCTAAGCCAAGCTCCAAGCTTGCCTTAGCTTGAAGGAGGGAGAGAAGAAGACCTTCTTCTTCTTCTTCTTGAACTTCTCCTTCAACTTCTTCCTCTTTTCCTTCTTTTCTTTCTTCTCCTTCTTCTCTTTCTTTTCTTTTCTTTCCTAGAGAGAGAAAGGGAAAGAGTGAGAGAGAGAGAGAGAGCAGCTGAGGGTGAGAGAGAGGTCCCCAAGCCCTATTAAAGGCCATTTTGCAACTAGCCCCCTCAACTTTTCATCTTTAGAATCAGCCCTCATTGGGCATTTTCGCAGCGAGGGACCGGTCCCAGCTCGGGGACCGGTCCCCGAAAGCTGCCATATCAAGCAGAGGGATTTTCGCGTTCGGGAACCGGTCCTTGCCTGAGAGACCGGTCCCCGGGAGACCGGTCCTTGCCTGAGAGACCGGTTCCCGAGAGCTGCATTCTCGGGACTTAGCCAAATTTGGCTAAATCTCGTCGGGCCAACGTTCGGGAACCGGTCCCTGCCCACCAGGGACCGGTCTCATCAGAGACCTCCGCAACCCAGCCTGATGGAACCGGTCCCTCCCTGCTAGGGACCGGTCCCCGAGAGCATTTCTGCTCCAGTGCAGATTTTGCACTGGTGCTCCCGCGGACCCTTCTTTAATGCACTTTATGCATTATAATCGCCTTCGGACTTTCCGAAGCCTACACCCTCGACGAATAGTCGATTCTAATCGAAGTCTAATCCTCGAGTTTCGAGAATTCACTTCCTTACAACGGCGGCATGCGCGACGGCCAGGGACGGGTGCGAGGGAGGTGAGGAGTACCGTGCTCACCTCGGTTGGCGGCTGGAAGCGGCGGCGGCGGCGGCGGAGCAAACCGAACCCGTACCGGCTTGAGCTTGGGCTCCAAGGGCAATGGCGGCCACGGCGGCCGGCGGGAGGCTCAGGGTGACGGCGGCACCTCGCCGGAGGTGGAGGAAAGGCGAATCGGCCGGCGGGGAACGGCGGCGGCGCGCGGAGGCAGAGCTAGCCCTGGCTCGGCCCGCACTTGGTCAAGGCGGCCGCAGAGAGAGAGAGCGGTGGCCGGCGGCGACGGGTGCGGCGGCGATGGCGCGCGGGGGCACGCCGGAGGCCATCTGAGGGCGGCGGGACCGAGGGTGGGCGGCGGCGATGCGCGGAGGCAGAGATCACCCAGGCTCGGCCTGGGTGACTGCAGGTTGGCCGCAGGGGGCAAGGTGGCTCCGGCGGCGTCGGCGGTGCGCGCCGACGGCGGGGGCCGGCGAGGGTCGGCGCCGGAGGTAGCTCTCTGCCACAGGGTGAAGGATCCTCGGGGCTACGCGCGTTTCCCTGTGTACTCAGGCCGAGAGGGTGGTGGTTCGGTTGAAAGAGAAAGATGGAAGGTGGCCGGGTTCCAATTTTCCGGCGGCCGGGGCACCTGCCGGCGGCCGAGGTGCGCGCATGGGCTGGGCAGGGACTAGTTAGGGTCGGCTGAGGGAGGGGCAGCTAGGGTTAGGGTTTCCAAGCCAAAAGAAAACTAACTTCAACCTATAAATGTAGTGTAATTTTTGCGGAAATGTCCTCCAAGAATCAACAATTCTATCCGAGTCCCTCACAGCGCGAGTAAATCGCGCGGATACCCCTCCACGACCGGTTTCACGTGAAACGATACATAAAATATCGCAACTTTTGCGAAAATACCGTTTTGCCAACACCGACCTCTCTTCGATCAACGTGCGATCTCCGTAGATCCGTCCGTCAGATTTGCGAACGGATTGCACCAGTGCGGTCAGCACCTCGGAGACAACAAAGTTACGATTTTGGTTCACCACGATCGACCACGGATTCGTGACAAAATCCAACCTTTCATTCCAACAGAATGAATAACACAAAAATACATATAAAACATGTATTTTTGGATTTTCTCGAAATCCGTGCGTCAAACTCAAAATCCGTCAGCGCCATTAGTTCCAGAACAGCTGAACCGGTCGAAACGAGCTATTGGACCGCTAGGAACGGAGTCCGATACGAGCCTGAAGCCAACTTCACACCGTGGCTTCTCCGGAAAATCGAGTTACTATTCACTTTAAGTGAAACTTGGAAATCGCGTAGAATCATCGTTTTAACTCGATTTCTCCCGAAATTTGACGAGTGCTTTTGTAATTAAATTACACACAAAAACATCGTCAACTGAGAGTTTAACTATACTGTAAAAATCTCAGTCCTTACAACCTTGGGTTAGGAACCAAGAGGTTCCTAACCCAGGGTACTTCAGTCGCCAGCCCAGTGGGAGGTGATGTTTCATAGACAGGGTTCGCCTCCCTGAGTTCTCACCCCCAGACTTGATATGCACCACGCTTAGACAAAGTTAGCAACTTTGGAGCGGGTTGATGTGTCCCTCTGGAGTGGTACTTGATTTGCGGTCCTTGAGACCTAGTGGGCGAGTTTAGGCCAGGTCTTTATGACGGGCCGCAGTGATTGGGTACATCTTGAACTATTCGTATGTCCAGTTGATGCATTATATCTCGATTTGGTTATGCATGGTATCTAGCAGTTGTTTAGCCTATAATAGCGGCATCCATCATGAGTGGGTTATGATATTTTGTATTCTTCATCTTGCTAACGTAGTTGGTGCTCCTTCATGTTAGCATATGACTTGTTTACAGTAGCGATATCTCTTATACGATTGTTTATGATGACTATTCATTGGTTTTCTTTGCTAATGTGGTCGACACTTCATGGTTAGTATTTTGATTCATATTACAGTAGCGGCATTGTTTTGTATTCTAGATCATGACAGTTATCTATCTATCTATAATGCTACCGTAGTTGACTATTACATTTCCGTTCTTACTTGTTTATCATACTCCTTTGTTTGCCAGTGAGTGCGGCTTGCCCTCGTCGGCCGGTCGCCCCTACTGGGAAACATATTTATATGTTTCTCACCCCACTGTTTTTCAGTAATCGCTGACAGTGCTGGTCGAGGCGCGGTGTGAGGACGTGGTAGTTAGCGCCTAGACATTTTGTGCTTTGGACCTTATTGTAGCTTCAGATTTACTTTCTTTATCATTTAATATTGCGGATACGTCCGTATTTCTGTATTATGGTTTGAGTTTAGATTAGATGTTGAGTTTTCCCTATTGTAGTGGTTTAGTGCATCCTGGATTATGGTTTTGGATTTATTAGTAGTTGTATATTAGTTTCTCTTTGTTCTGGTTGCTTGTGGTTGTATACCTGTTCTCCTACGCCGTGCATATACAGAGGAAACTCTGTCCACATGGACCGAGGATGCCTTGTGTGTGTGGCGGGTCTGTGCATGTCTTGGGAAAGGTTTACCAAAAAAAAAAATTTGTATGCTTTTTCACAACTCTTTTTTCAAATTGCAAGGATTTTCCAAAATTAGCTTTCCAAAAGGGCTCGGGGCGTGACATGGACACATACACAAATGAAAGAAAATAAGAATCCAAATTTATTCATAATATTTTAAAGCCAAATACAAATTTATGTCCTAAAAAGAATACATATGTCAACCTGATTGGCTTTTAGGGCATACATCTAACAAATGTGCTCCATACACATCATTGACGTGGTATTGGGTAGCCATCAATCTCTTTCTCCACCGACGGCAAAGTGCTGGTGGATCGTGTTCCATATTGGTCATCGGAGTCCGCCAATCTTCCCTCCACTAATAGCAATGCATTAGCAGACAATCTCATACTCCATCATGGTCATTAGCGTGTCGACAAATTGATTCAAGCCGAAAAGCCATCTGATAAGGCAATAAAGCACAATGACAAAAGATAGATAAATTGTCACGCCCCGGGGTCCCATTTAGTCTGTAAAATCAGCGAAAAAATGCCCAATAATTTTTTTTTTGAAAACCTTGACCCAAGGGATGACAGACCCGCTATAAATACAGAAAATCTACTATTCACACGGACAGCGTCTTCCCTATATTTGCACGGCGTCGCACGAGTACAAGTACAACCACAAACATATACAAACCATATACATTTACTACATCACAAAATTACAATGTTTCATTCGTAAATCCACATCTATTAATTTAAAATATTTTCCACCCAGAAACTTATTTTGAAATACTAGAATCATGAAAAGCAGAAAATCTTTTTTAAAATCGTTTCCCACACAGAAACCTTTTCCATAAAGCGCTACCACCGGGGGTAGAAAATCATTGCCATAAATCGACATGAAAACCACAAATACTATATTCGATATCATAAGGCCGATATATCCAAATAAAGTAAAGAAAACTAAACCATAAGAGTCTAAGTCATTTGTTTATGGGAAGAGGGTAGGGTTAGAACTAAACCAATCCAACGAAATGTAATGAACATCATTAACGGATAACTCTGGGCATATCTAGATAATACCGTCCTCACGCACCGTCTCGACCATCACGGTCCGCATCACCTGAAAAATGATAGGAGGTGAGAACATGTACACATGTCTCCCCTCCCAGTGGTTACCGTAAGCCGACGAAGGTGATGAGTACTCACCGGTAAAGGAAGAGGTAACCAAAGATATATACAACGATAATACAGTAGGATATACATATGCCACTACCGCTACAGTATATATGCATCAACTGAACGATCCGTCCCGAATATATCCAATCCAGAAACCTGCCATGTCGATCCGCAGGCCTCAGGCCTGTACCACTACCACTCTACCTGCATATAACCCCAATATTAGCTCCTGGACTCACGGGCTGGCACTCTCAACCACTTTTCCAGAAAAGAACACTCCTTGCGGTGGATTAGACCGCAGGTGTTCGTGAAATGTGTACGAGCAGTGACGATCGATGCTGATATGCTCAATAGCCAATCGTCGGCAACTAGCTAACAATCCTACCCCTCAGGGTATGCCGATCATATAGTTCATCAAGTACAAGAGTCACAGAACCCACCAAATAGGTCACCACAGATAATCCGCTCTACTTCTAGATCATAATGATAAATATGGAAAGTAACCAAGTAGAACAATAAGTAAGAAGTCAACGGGTGCTAGGCTCATAACATGATGTACAAGGTAATACAGAGAGGATGGAGAGAACGTCACTGAGCGTGCACCACTATACCGACTTCGGATCGAAATACCCACTTGTATCATGTCGCTCCTGTCTCCTAACTATGCAAGATCGTCAACCGGACCTACGGAGGGTCCACAGGGTTAGTATCTAACCCACAGATTCACATACCAACACACAACCCCACATGCAAACCCATGAAAATCGGTTTTCAAAAACTGATTACCGCAACTCCCCGGAAGTCCCGAAAAACTCACCGAAATCGATATTCTATTTTGGCGAAGAGCTTCGGACCTTGGACAATCAGTCCAGAGATCACCGGCCACCCACACATACAGCCCACAGTAGCCACGAATTGTACAATTGCATAAAAGCCCCTAGTAATACATAAAATCACATTATTTTATGTGATTTTCGGGGTTTTACGGCTCGATCCTGCAAACTGAGGGCTTTCGGGGTCAGCCGAGACACAAGCTGACAGATCTCGACATGCCGGAGGCCATGCTCACCATCCGGAACACAGTGGCTCACTGTGGAAAGCGCGGGAAGCGACCCAAAGTTCAACGAACTATGCGCAACAAGAGTAAACCACGCCGAATCTACAGATTCGGAACTCGCTGACCACAAATGAGGTGAGCACTGTGATCAGTACTGATCGACGATCACCGTGCTCACCTTCGGAGGCATCGGAACAGCCCCGGGTCGCCGAAACAGCGAGAACAACCAAGAACACGCAAAAAAACTACACTACATAGACTTACCGGGCAGGGAGGCCAGGACACGGCCGGCGGCGACTCCGCCGCGGGCGCGCCAGCGGCAGGCTAGTGCGGCCGACAGGGGGAGGTCGGGGTGCGCGTCAGCCGGCGACGAATGGTGGTGGCGGCGGCAGGCAATGATGCCCTAGTCGCACTGGTCAAGGGAGAGTTTGGCTCTAGTCCGGCCGGCAAGGGGTTTCGGCGGCAAGGGCGCCGGCGGCAATCGGGTGCGGCCGACCAGGGGAAGCTGGCGCTCATGCTGGCCGGTGGCGGAAAGCGGCGGTGGCGCTGGAGAGACCCTAGCCTGCACAACTGCAACTTGGCTCAGTCTGCCACGCCGGCCTCAGCGGCGGCAGGGGCGCCTCAGGGCTGCAGCGACGAGCCGGCAGGGGTCGGAGGGAGGTTGCAGCAGCAGTCCCGTGCGGTGGCAACGCGAGGGAGGGAAAGTGGAGCTTCCTCGGCCCGAACTCACCCTAGAAGGCCGCACGATTGCAGAGGTCGCGGCGGCCGAGCTTGGGGATGACGGTAGTCGGTGGGGAGGCCGCCGAAAGTCCGGTGGCATGCAAGAAAAGGGCCCAAGGGTGGGGGATCACCCTTCTAGGATCTTAAGCAAAAAATGGAGGAAGGAAAAGCAAATGTGAGGGAGAGGAAGAAAGGTGGTGGCTTTTCCGGCGACTGGAGGCGCACACCGGCGGCTGGGGGTGCGCGTGGCGAGGGCAAAGGAGGGTGGCGAGGCGGCTGGGAGCTCAGCTCAGGGAGGAAGAGGGCTAGGGTTAGGGTTTGCACCATACAAACCATAGGTGGCCTATATATACAAAGTTTCATTTTGCACAAAAGTCCCCCAAATCCAGATATTTTAATCTGGGTCCTTCACAGCGCGAGTAAAACTCGCGAACACACCCCCAAATTTGATTTCACGCGAATCGGTATATAAAATGTAGGGCTTTTCATAAAACTTTCGTCTCGCCACCTATGAC
Source organism: Ananas comosus (assembly GCF_001540865.1). Classification (NCBI taxonomy): domain Eukaryota; kingdom Viridiplantae; phylum Streptophyta; class Magnoliopsida; order Poales; family Bromeliaceae; genus Ananas; species Ananas comosus. The sequence goes on along the minus strand of NC_033643.1, from coordinate 7,565,513 downwards.
CCCTTCGCGATCCCGCACAATATCAGAAAATCCGTCCGTCAGATTTGCGAACGAACTGCACCAGCGCGTTCAGCACGACCGAGACATCAAACCCACAAATTGTTTCGCCTGGTTTCGTCACAGATTCGCGACGAACTCATCTTCTCTTCGATTCAGCGAAACCACACACATATAAATAAATATACCCAACAATTGCCTCCAAGACCCTCCAACTAGCGAAAATGTGGCCAAAGTCACTCAACGTAAACATTCTCTCACAGAAGGGTCCTCGCTCGAGGGTCCACATGCAAAACGGAGCAACAAGAAGTTTTACAACACAAGAACAGCAAAGAACAAAACCCTCTTTGCGATAAAATCCAATTTTCTTCGAAATCGTGCGTCAAAACCAAAATCCGTCAACGCCAATGGGTCCAAGATAGTCGGACCATTGAAAACGAGCTATTGGGTCACTATGAACGGAGTCCGATACTCACCAGAAGCCATCACTACTTATTGGCCTCTTCGGAAAACCAGAGTTACTAGTCACTTTAAGTGATTGGTAAAGATTGCGTAACTTCTCCATCCTAACTCGTTTTCTCCTGAAACTTGATGAGTGCTTATATAATTAAACTACACACAAAAATATCGTCAACAAGGAACAAAGATCTTGGCCTCAAGATCAACTCAAACATTTTTGTGGCATTGATTGAACTCATAAAGAAACATGACCTGATGATGCAATCCAAGTCCTACGACATGTACAAAATTAAATTCTCATCCAACGATGTGCTCGATTATATCGAGCTAGTCAATGAAGTCCTTCGCTTATAGGCCTCCAAAATATTCAGGAAAGTATATCTGAATGCTAGAAACCCACTCTCGTTCCACTCAATATTTTGGGTGACCCTGCACAAATGACATCTCCGCGGAGCGCACCTATGGTAGGGGTTCTCAAAGTCAAAGCCAGAAGACTTTGAATCACGGCCGTTGTCAACATGGCTTTGGGTTTTCACCTGAGCAAGACGCTGAGTCAATATCTTAATCTATTTTTTCAATTTTTCGATCTCGATACGACAAAGATCTTGCTAACCTCAAGGGTCCTACGCTTGCAAGCTTGTCATCGTTCATGTTGCCAAGGTTGCACGCTAGCGTTGTGACCTCGAATCACAGTGTCTTGGTTCACATTCTGGTTTTTTATCCGACCGTCGGCCATGTCTCACAAAAGAACAGCTCCAAGGATCGAGCTAACTCTGATAGCAACTGACGTAGGCCTAAGCTACGTGATTAAGATGAAGAAGCACAAGGACATAAAGAGGGATAAATGATCACTCCAAGAGAAAAAAAAATTTAATAATCTCCAAGAATCTCCTTCTAAAATAAGTTTTGGGTCCTACTTATAATAAAATCAAGAAATTCAAATACTACTCTAAATCAAATTCCAAAATTTTAGAAAATTTTCTAACATAAATATATCTAATTCCAATTTAAAACTTTTAAAACCACATCCCTAAATTTTAGAAATTTATTTCTTATAGGGAAATCCAAAAAAATCTAAAAAAATTTACTAAAATAAATTTTCAAAAATTTAAAAAATTTAATCCTAACTATTTTTTTGACTGCATCATTACTGAAACAGACCTAAGCCGCATGATTAAGATGAGGAAGCACAAAGATGAAAAGAATGATAAGCAATCTCTTTCGGGAGAGAACAAAAAATTAATAAACTCTTTGATCTTCTTTTACAATAAATTTTGGATTCTATTTATAATAAAATTAAGAGACTCAAATCCTACTCTAAATCAAATCCCAAAATTTTAGCAATTTTCCAAATACAAATATATTTAATTCTAAGTTAAAATTTTAAAAGTACATCCCTAATTTTTAGGAATTTATTCCTTATAAAGAAACAAAAATCTAAAAAAGGTCACTAAAATAAAATTACTAAAATAAATTTCTAAAACTTTTGTTAAAAATTTAATCCTAACTAATTTTTTTGACTTTGTCATTCGCTTTTGCTACAGATCTCACCCTCGAGATCAACTTGAAAATCTTCCTAGCGTTGATCGAATTTAGAAAGGTCCATGATATGGTGATGCAATCCAAGTCCCATGACATGTATGAATTGATTTAATTGCAATCTTCTACAAAGTACGAATGTTGAACACTACATTAAATTCTCATCTAGTAATGCGCTCAATTGTTTCAAGCCAATCGATTAACTCCTCCGCTCGCAGGCCTCCAAAATATTCATGAAGGTATATCCAGATGCTAGATACCCACCATCAATCAACTCGATCTTTCCGGTGATCGTGCACTGACAGCTCTCTCCATTGAGCGTGCCTGTGGAAAGGTTCTCAAAGCCAAAGCCAGAATGTTGGGAAACTGGCTTTCGCCCTAATACTAAATTTGGAGAATCCGCAACTTGCTCTGATATAGACTGTTGTTGACCCGGTACATGCTCCGATACTGGTTGTTGGGATTCCGCAATGGAAGCATCAAATCAAAAGTTTGCCGGAAACTCGTATCCTCAAGAAAAAAGCTATTGCTTGTGCAACCACAAAGGAAGAAAAAATAAACAGAAAATAGAAGTGAAATAAGATTCACTAATTAACCAAAAGAAAAATTACACATGACTTCTCTTCTATACAAAATAGCTTCAATGCAATCCCTCTTTCTGAATCTCTTATGCTTCTCTTGTCTTCTATAAACTCAAAAGAAGACTTCTCTTTTCGTCACCCATGCAGTAGGTGCACTAAATTAAAAAACCAACTCTATCTCTCTCTCTCTCTCTCTCTCTCTCTCTCTCTCTCTCGCACGCGCGCGCGCGCATACAGATGCCACCCAGAGAGCTTCACTACTCCACTTGGCTGTACTACCATTATGGATAATGTGCTTATATACATATAGCCCACAAAACATACCCAATCCTAGCATAATTAGGACTCCTACTATAATTAATATCTAAATCTAAATTAATGTATCTCTAATGGATTTAAATATGTATCCTAATTCAACTAGGATTCAACTATAAATCTATCTAAATCCTAAATCCCCACCTTGGTATAATTTGTAATCTTTAACCACTGCATCAAGCTCACCATGCAAGCTCCATCTTGAGCTTGTCTTCTCCCCTCTATGTCACTGCATTCGCCGCTCCATCTCGAGCGACTGCAACTCAATGAACTTCTGAAACCCAAACAGGCTTTGCTCCCATTCTGATCGTGCTTCCATTTAGAAAGTATAAGATTCCTGCACTTGCTCACCTCGCACACAACCGATCTCATTTTTAGACCCTTATTGCTCTATCTGAAGTTGAAAAATCGCAACCCTTCAAGTCCAACGTGCCTAACAAGATCAAATTTTGCTTCAACCCAGGAATGTGTCGCACACCTGTTAGCATCCTCATGACCTTATTGTGCATTCGGATCTTTACCATGCAGATTGCCAAAACTTTGCATGACGTCTTGTTCCCTATCAAAGTCTTTCCAACCTTGATAGCCTTGTAGATAGCAAAAAACTCTTTCTCCAAGTAGACATGAAAGGAGTATGCCAATCGAGCACTCATGCCTCATTTGAAATTTTAGCTCTATTGGTTGCTGCATAAAGCACATCATTATCAATAATCTCTGACTCAATTGATTGCAACGTTACTAATATCTCCTTATCCTGATTCTCGATAGTTTTTTCTTTTTGTCGCTTCAACTCCTGTAAATTATTCTAAAGTTTTTGACAATTGTGTTTTGTTACGTACCCTTTCCCACGACAATAGAAGCACTCCACCTTGGATAATTGGCTTCTTTGTCTATCTGTAGTCGCCTATATTTTTGCTGCCTTCTTCACTCTTACTACCAGAGCTGTATCCCGACTCTGCATACCAGACTCTTAAGTTATCTTCTGCATCTCATTCGAGAGAAGTGCTGCCGTGATTGCCTCCACGCTTATGGTCTCCTTGCCATAAAGCAACGTAGTCACCAGATGCTCATATGCCGCCATTAATGAAGAAAGTAAAATTAACGCCTTGACCTCGTCATCCAGATTAACTCCGATACTAGTCAATTGGGCCACCATTTTGTTGATCTCATACAAATGCTTGTGTAGTCTCACTGCTTCTTGCATCTGTAGAGTGAACAACCGCAGATTCAGATACAACTTGTTCGTTAGGGACTTGGTCATGTACAGATCTTTCAACTTCTACCACAACTTTATTGATGTCGACTCACTGGATACATTGTAAAGAATCTCATCTGCTAACAATATATAATGCGTACTCAGTGCCTTTCGCTATATCTTTTTTCTATGTCGAAAATGTGACCTCTGCTGGCTCTAGATCCAAATCCTGTTGTACAAGAACTGCTCGAACTTTAATCTGCCATAATAAAAAATTGTTGTCAACCTTCTCGATTTCAAACTTTGTGGCCATTTTTCATTGATCTCACTCGAGAATAGGTAACCTTAATCTCTGATACCAATTGTTGGGAAACTTTTATTCGCCCTTATACCAGATTTTGAGAAGCTGCAACTCGCTCGTATGCCAACTGCTATTGATTCAATACTTGCTCCGTTACTGGTTGTTGGGATTCTATAACAGAAGCATCAAATCAAATTTTTACCATAAACCCGTATTCTTCACAAAAAGCTATTGTTGGTACAACCACAAAAGAGAGAAAAAAGAAATAAAAAATACGAGTGAAATATAAGATTCACTAATCAAGAGAAGAATTACACCTGACTCTTCATCTACGCAGAATATCTTTAACCCAAACCCCCTTTCTAAATCTCTCAACATTCTTTTGTTTTGTATAAAACCAAAAGAAGACTTCTCTCTTCATGCACCCATGCACTAGGTGCACCAAACTAAAAAACCAAGTGTTTCTCTCTTTCTCTCCGAGTACAGACGCCGCACAAAGAGCTTCACTACTCCACTGCATAATGTGATCTATATATAGAGCCCAAAAAACGTACGCAATCTTCGTATAATTAGGAATCCTCCTCTAAATAATATGTAAATCCAAATTAATGTATCTCTAATCGATTTAAATATGTATCCTATTCAAATAGGATTAAACTACAAATCTAATCAAATCCTAACACGGAAGACTCCGAATCATAGTCATCATCAACTTGGCTCTGGGTTTGGACCTGAGTAAGATGCTTGGTCAATATCTTAATTTACTTCTCAATTCTTCGATATCACAAAGATCTCGCTCTCTTCGGGGTAGTCTACGAGGAAGATCATCGCAGTTCTTGTGAGACCCCAGGTAGTTCTATATATAAAATATAATAGGACTAAACTCTTAATCCGGCTTAAGCATTTTGAGTGGTGGTTAGGCCCAAGAGGTTAAAAGAGTTAAGCGTGTTAGGACGGGAGTAGTCCTAGTATGGGTGACCCCCTGGTAAGCTGGGGCGTCACAGATGGTATCAGAGCTAATTACCAGCCGGAGGTGTGAGATGAGTCTCGGCTGAGCCAGGATTGTACAGTGGGAAAAGCGAGGCTCTCATGCTGTTGACTGCTGTGGGTAGAGCACGGCTCCCCCACAAGGTCGGTTTAGGCTAGCGAGACGAGTCTCACATCGCCTGGTACTTGTAAGTCCGAGCTTGACGAGGACGTCAAGGCTTAAAGGGGGGGAGATTGTGAGACCCGCGGTAGTTTTATATATAAAATATAATAGGGCCAAACTCTTAATCTGGCTTAAACATTTTAGGTGGTGGTTAGGCCCAAGAGGTTAAGAGAGTTAAGCGTGCTAGGACGGGAGTAGTCCTAGGATGGGTGACCCCCTGGGAAGCTGGGGCGCCACAGTTTTAGTTGTAAGGAATATGAACACCTGTGTTCCAATTCTAATTTGTAGTATTTCTGATTCCATCTTCGACCTCCAACCATGATACATGGCCAAGAAACACTCCCAAAGGCTCAATCTAGTTCAATGCCAATTGGTGTAGGCTTAATAGATGCCTAATAAGATGAAAAAGCATAAGGACGAGAATGGGATAAATGATCTCTTCTCTAAGGTAGTGTTTGGTTCGGGAACAAGGGGGGGNGGAACTATAAATTATAGTTCTCACGCCCTCTTTTTCTCGATGTTTTACAGAGCCTTCCACTCAGGGTGAGGCCAGGGATCGCGGGAAGGGAGTTGCTTCGAGCTAGCTTCCTTCGAGGACGAGTTGCTAGGTGGTCTACCTCTCGATTTTTGTTTCCTTTTACCGAGAGGTTGAGAGTTCTACCGTGTACTAGAGGCCACCATTTTTGTACTTCTGAGACAGTTATTGTACTACTTATGACTTCTTTTATTGTCTAGCTTTACTACTTTACCTTGGTATAGATGTTAGAATTTTGCTCGTTCTGATATCATTAGCTGCTCATTATTTCTCTTCTTCTATTTGTTTTATTACCTGCCTTTACTTCCGCTGTTATTGTAGACGCCTTATATGTGTAGACATATGGCGGGTCTGGGCACGCTACCGGGAGGGCCTCCGCCGGTCCCGGGGCGTGACACGAATGCCCCTGCCGCATTCATGGATTTGATGAACCGAGTGTTCAAGCCGTTCTTAGACAGGTTTGTGGTAGTCTTCATCGACGATATTTTGATATACTCCCGGAGCGATGCGGAGCATGAGGAGCACTTGAGGATTGTGCTACAACTTCTGCGAGAGAAGATATTGTATGCCAAGTTAAAGAAATGTGAGTTTTGGTTGCGGGAGATTGCTTTTTTGGGCCATGTGATTTCTGCAGATGGGTTAGCCGTGGTGGACCCAAAGAAGATCGACACTATTCGGGATTGGCCCAAACCGACGACGGTAACTGAGGTGCGGAGTTTTCTGGGACTAGCTGGATATTACCGTCGGTTTGTGGAGGGCTTTGCGAAGCTTTCCACACCCCTTACCAGGTTGACACGGAAAGGGATTCGGTTTGTTTGGAGTGAGGACTGCCAGAGGAGCTTCGACGAGTTGAGACTGAGGTTGATGTCAGCTCCTATCCTTGCCCTTCCTGTTCTGGGGGAAGGATTCGTGATCTACAGTGATGCATCGCACAGTGGACTAGATTGTGTGCTGATGCAGCATGGTAGGGTAATTGCTTATGCTTCACGACAGTTAAAGGATTATGAGAAGAATTACCCTACGCATGACTTGGAGCTTGCCGTGGTAGTCTTTGCATTAAAGTTGTGGCGGCATTACTTGTATGACGAGCACTGTGAGATTTTTACTGATCATAAAAGTCTCAAGTATCTGTTCACTCAAAAGGAGTTGAATCTGAGGCAGCGCCGGTGGTTGGAGTTACTGAAGGACTATGACATTAGTATTCAGTATCATCTCGGCAGGGCAAATGTAGTTGCAGATGCGTTGAGCAGGAAGTCAGTGCAAAGCCTAAGTTTGATGATCACTCAGCAAAGACCGCTACTTGAGGAGCTGCAGTGACTGAGGCTTGAGATAGTGTCCCTTGGATCTACTGCGAAACTGATATCTCTGGTTTTGCAGCCCACTCTGTTGGATAGGATCCGGGAGAAACAAAGTGGAGATCCGTACCTGTTGGGGATTTGAGAGCAGTTAGACAGGGGGCAGGCCAAGGGTTTTGCTGTGGACAGTTCGGGAGTACTACGGTACAGGAACCGGCTGTGTGTGCCTGTAGATTCAGAGATCCGAGAGGCTATTTTGAGAGAGGCTCATTGTTCACCTTATACGGTTCACCCTGGGGGAACCAAGATGTATAAGGATTTAAAGGCACAATTTTGGTGGAATGGAATGAAGAGAGACATTGGCAGATTTGTGGCTCAGTGTTTGACTTGCCAACAGGTGAAGGCCGAGCATCAGGTGCCTGCTGGCAAGCTTCAGAGTCTGCCAGTGCCCGAGTGGAAGTCGGAGCAGATTACGATGGATTTCGTCGTGGGATTACTTAGAGCACAGGGTGGCTTTGATGTGATTTGGGTGATAGTGGACAGACTGACCAAGTCTGCTCACTTCTTACCGGTTCAGACCACCTGGTCCAGAGAGAGACTCGCGCAGCTATATCTGGATGAGATTATTAGGCTGCATGGCGTGCTGATTTCAATCGTATCTGATAGAGATCCGAGGTTTGTATCACATTTCTGGAGGAGTTTGAGACAGCCTTGGGTACACAGCTGCAGTTCAGCACGGCGTTTCACCCACAGACGGATGGTCAGTCAGAGCGGACCATTTAGACTCTAGAGGACATGCTGAGAGCATGCGACCTGGACTTTGGAGGAGGGTGGTATCGACATTTGAGATTAGCTGAGTTTGCGTACAACAACAGCTATCAAGCGAGCATTCAGATGGCTCCGTTTGAGGCGTTGTATGGACGCAGATGTCGATCCCCTTTGTGTTGGCGTGATGTGGGTGAAAGGAAGACGCTAGGGCCTGAGATTTTGCTAGAGGCTGAGGAAAAAGTGAGAGTTGTTCGACGACACCTTTTGATAGCCGAGAGCCGCCAGAGGAGCTACGCCGATACCAGAAGACGAGACTTAGAGTTTCAGATTGGAGATCATATTTTTCTCAAAGTCTCGCCGTCCAGAGGGATTCGCCGATTTGGGTACGTGGAAAGCTCAGTCCACGTTTCGTAGGCCCTTTTGAGGTATTGGAGCGAGTGGGACCAGTTGCATATAGGATCGCTCTACCCCCGCGACTAGCTGGCATTCACGATGTCTTCCACGTCTCGGCATTGAGGAGATACGTTTTCGACCCCTCTCATGTGATTGACTACACTCCACTAGGGATTGGCGAGGATCTGAGGTACGAGGAGCTTCCAGTGCAAATTTTTGCTCGTGAGACGAAAGAATTGCGCAACCGGGTCATTCCGTATGTGAAAGTGCAGTGGAGCAATCACAAGGAGCGGGAGGCGACTTGGAAGCCCGAGACCGTGATGAGAGAGTCCTACCCCGACTTGTTCGCTTCCTCGTCTTGAGGTATGTTTTAAGTTTCGAGGACGAAACTTTTTATAGTGAGGGAGGATGTAGTATCCTTGTTTTATTTATTTATTTTTTTTATTTTTTATTTTTTTTAGTCGGTTGGTGATGCATGGGGGTGGCTTTGAATGCCACGTGCACCCCCCCATGCGTCCTTATCTTGTGGCCTATATGGTTTTGAGAGGCAGAGGGATAGTTGTGATTTGTAATTTCCCTCTCTCTCTAGTTGGAAGTGGAGAGCTCGTGGAGGCTCTAGTTGGAAGTGGAGAGCTCGTGGAGGCTCTAGTTGGAGATTGGAGCGACGTCAACTTCGCGCCGGCGAGCCGTTGGAGCGTGCGTGCGTCGTGGTAGTGCCGTTGGAGGCCGAGCAGCACGAAAATTTCTTCTCCTATTGACTTCTCGCTGTTCTGAATTAGCTTTTGAGGTGGGTTTACATCGGTTTTGACTCCTAAGTTCTAATAGTCGACATGTGTAAATTTCAATTTTGATATAGTCTATTCTAGCTCGAATTCATGGATTATATGGTAGATTGCAAATCTGAATTTGGAGCATGTGGTAATAAATTGAGTAGTTTATACATGTTGGATTTGAAATTTGAATTAGGAGAAAACCTGCGATTTGGACCTGTCACTTGTTTAAACTGCCTGATTTACCTCTAGGAGCCGTTATAAAATTGTACTGTCGCAGTATCCTCGAGACGAGCACTACAGGTAGTTTAGAATACATTTACGCTCGTGCTGGTACGCCGAGTAGATTTTTACAGGGTCGTTTGGGCTGTTTTGGACTGTTGGGTGCCGTCAGAGTTGACGGTGGACCCGGATCGCCTTTTTGGCGACAGATTGTGCCAAGGGCACGTGAACTGTTGGTTATTAGACTAGTTAGAGTCGGTTACTTGACTTTGACTTTTCAGAGCCTATTTGAGCTCGACAGAGATACGCTGCATACTCGGTTGGGTAGCGCCCACGAGTGCCACTCCGGAGACGGCTTTGTGCTTTCGCATTGGTGTCGCTCATGCCGGTTGGACTTGCTCTCCACGGACCAGTTAGTGTGGAGGTAGCTGGATAGTCGCAACTGGGCAGGGACGGGTAGGCTTACAGTCTCGATTGGATTGGGTCAGATTTGACATTTCCTACAGTTGGTTAGTGTACAGCATGATAGTGTAGTGAGTCATAGCGGTAGATTTTATTCCTGCATTTACTACTATCTTTGCTCCCTTCTGCAGACTTAGTGGGTGGACCGATGTTGTTGAGGGCGGTACCCACTGAGGACTATCTATTTTTACAGTAGTTCTCATGCCCTGTTGTTACCCCCTGTTTTTGCAGAGCTATCGTCGTCGGCTGCTGCTGTCGCAGATCATGATCGAGGCAAGGGCGTCGCGAGTTAGAGCCCTACCAGACGTGCCGAGCTAGAGGTGCCCCTACTGCAGGTAGATGTTTTGTTTTGAGTTCATGTACATAGTATACGCAACTCGCCAGTGCGAGTAGCTCTGTATTTTTGGTTATTGGACTATGTATATGGAACTCCNACATATATACACACATATATGTGTGTATATACATATATACACACATATATGTGTATATATATATATACACATATATGTGTATATATATATATACATATACATATATATATATACATATATATATATATGGATGCTGCAACGTAGCCCCATGCATGCATGCCTATCCACTTCTCAGCTTGAGGTGCTCTAATTAAAATTTTCTTTATCTCTTTAATGTGAAGTAGAGAGCCACTCGAGGTGGAGCTCAAGGGAGTAGCCGCGGAGCTCGGATTCGACGTCGACGTCGCACTGCGGAGCCGTTCGAGGATACGGTTGCAGTCGTAGCATCGCGAGGAGTTCGAGCGAGGGCGCGGTTTTCGCCGTCCTCAACGTCGCACCAGCGCCGGATTCGCTGTCGAGGTGGGTACCTAACTTTCCTCCTTGGATTACTTGAACGCACGGTTTTGAGCTCGCGTGCTGATTTTCAGCGTCGACCGTCAGTGTTTCGGCTCGTACTCGGCGTAGGAACGTCGGATTTCGACGAGACTTGGTTCGTTGGATTCAGGACTTCGAGAGGAATCCACGAAGCCCTTATGTGCTGGATTTGTTGAAGGTTAGCTGGGTCAAAATTATGTTCTCCTCTGCTGCTGTGTTTCGGACAGAATTTGAGTTGGAGTTCTTCGTTGCGATGTGTGCAGGGCGATTTCGAACTTGAGCTGGACACCCTGGTTTTTCCAGTGGATTTGGGGATTTTTGGTGACCTCCTCGCTGCCGGGGTTTAGCGATCGAGGTGGGTTACATCGGTTTTTACTCCTAAGTTCTAATCGTCGACATGTATAAATCTCGATTTTTAGTATAGTCTATTCTAGCTCGAATTCATGGATTATGTTATAGATTGCAAATCTGAATTTGGAGCATGTGGTAATAAATTGAGTAGTTTATGCATGTTGGACTTGGAATTTGAATTAGGAGAAAACCTGCGATTTGGACCTGTCACTTGTTTAAACTGCCTGATTTAGCTCTAGGAGCCGTTATAAAATTGTACTGTCGCAGTATCCTAGAGACGAGTACTCCAGGTAGTTTAGAACACATTTACGCTCGTGCTGGTACGCCGAGTGGATTTTTACAGGGTCGTTTGGGCTGTTTCGGACTGTTGGGTGCCGTCAGAGTTGACGGTGGACCCGGATCGCCTTTTTGGCGACAGATTGTGCCGAGGGCACGTGAACTGTTGGTTATTAGACTAGTTATAGTCGGTTACTTGACTTTGGCTTTTCAGAGCCTGATTGAGCTCGACAGAGATACGCTACATACTCGGTTGGGTAGCGCCCACGAGTGCCACTCCGGAGACGGGCTTTGTGCTTTCGCGTTGGTGTCGCTGATGCCGGTTGGACTTGCTCTCCACGGACAAGTTAGTGTGGAGGTAGCTGGATAGTTGCAACTTGGCAGAGACGGGTGTATTCACAGTCCCAGGGACGGGTAGGTTTACAGTCCCGATTGGATTGGGTCAGATTTGACATTTCCTACAGTTGGTTAGTGTAGAGCATGATAGTGTAGTGATTCATAGCGGTAGATTTTATTCCTGCATTTACTACTATCTTTGCTCCCTTCTGTAGACTTAGTGGGTGGACCGATGTTGTTGAGGGCGGCACCCACTGAGGACTACCTGTTTTTACAGTAGTTCTCACGTCCTGTTGTTACCCCCTGTTTTTGCAAAGCCATCGTCGTCGGCTGCTGCTGTCGCAGATCAGGATCGACGTAAGGGCGTCGCGAGTTAGAGCCCTACCAGACGTGACGAGCTAGAGGTGCCCCTACTGCAGGTAGATGTTTTGTTTTGAGTTCATGTACATAGTATACTTAACTCGCTAGTGCGAGTAGCTCTGTATTTTTGGTTATTGGACTATGTATATGGAACTCCGTTTGTTTAGCTTCTGTTTACTCTAGCAGCTCTATACTACTGTTTGTAGTATTGTACGGTTTACAGGTACAGCTGTCGCTTCGTATACAGGGAAAATTTCTTTGTATACGGCGGATATGTCGGCGTGCCCGGGGAACGTGTAATCCGGGGCGTGACAAATGATCTTTTCTTCATACCTTAGGTGCCGAACTTTACGAGTGAGTCTTTGTTCTTCAATTTGGATCTTTTCTTCAATCTTCCGCAATCAACTCTTCAAGACTCCATTCAACATTACGAAATCCGCTAACCTATAAAATCCTTAACAATTGGCTAAGATGACTGACCGAGTAATTGCGTTTCAGGGACTAATGTCTCCAAGACGCTACACGTGTAGGACTGCCCCAGCGCCGACTCCTGAGGCGCCCGAGCAGGAGGAAACGAGCGTGATCGATCGGTTGCAACGCAAGTGACCGCGCTGACCAGTGTGGTGCAGCGCCAGGAGACCAGATTCGAGCGACTCCAGGATTTATTGGAGCGGCAAATTGCGGCACCGGCCGCGCCGGCAAATGAAGGCGGTGGTCCGCCTGCACCCTCGACTCATATACCTAGAGCGGCAGAGGGTGAGGGCATAGCGGCGGTTCCGGTGACGGCACGCCCACCGCCAGTGATCGCACCACAGGCGACATCGGGATCGGCTACACCCGATGTGACGGCCGAAGACGTGGAGGGAGAGCGCGCATTGGCGGCTCTTATCAAGTTCAACAAGTTCCATCCGCCAACCTTTGAGGGCGAGAAGGTGGAACCGAAGATGGTCGAGTCTTGGATCGACTCGAAGGAGACCCTCTTCGACGACTTGCGTACCTTGGAGAGGGACAAGGTGTATCTCGCCACCCACTGCTTGGAGAAGGCGGCGAAGGTTTGGTGGAAGCGCGTTAGACGGGATCGGCTTCCCGGCCTTCCGCCGATGCTGTGGGAAGAATTCAAGCGAGAGATGTTCGCCAACTATTTCCCCGGCACATTGAAGCGGAAGCTCAAGGAGGAGTTCCGCAAGATAGAACAAGGGGACCGCTCAGTGGCGTAGTATGAACAAGAATTTTCCCATATTATCGACTGCGTCCCGGATGTTGTAAAGGATGACCGGGATCGGGCCGAGTGGTTCTTGCGAGGACTTCGGCCGGGAGTCTACAAGGCCGTGCAAATACTTAAGCTCACGACCTTTGCTGAGGTCTTTGATTGAGCGCTATGGGCGGAGCACGGAGACGCCCACGTTCGGGAGAAGCGTGAGGCTTTGGCCGAGTCTAAGGACAAGGGCAAGAAACGCCAAGGTGGCGGTAGTTCGGGGGGACAAACACATTACAAGAAGCCCCCGAAGTATGCGCGCACTCAACAGAAGAGCGATGGAGTGCGGCGATGCATGATATGCGGCGGAGACCACCTGGTCTCGTGCTGTGAGCAAGGCCGAGGCAAGTGCTACAAGTGTGGGCAGCCGGGGCACTTCATTCGAGATTGCCCGGGAGGAGGAGCCTCACCTGCCCCATCGATTGCATCGGCGCCGGCGATCCCGGCTCATTATGGAGGAGCTCCACCGACGGCCGCATCGACTGGACGCGCGATGATGCCGCGTCAACCTGAAGTGACGCGATCGGCCCCGAGCGGACGGGTATTCGCCGCTCAGGTCCAAGCTGAGGAACCTGCGGAGGCGGAGGAGCATCGCCTTGTGGCAAGTATGGTTTTAATTAACGGAGTTCGCTCCAGGGCTTTATTTGATACAGGAGCCACGCATTCATTCATAAGTAGATCATTCGCACACATGCATGACATCCATAGAGGCGAGTAACAAGTGGCGAGTAGAGGGCCCTGGGTCGACGTTTAACACTTACTCGGAGTGTGCGTCATGTCCCGTACAAATAGGCGAATGGATTATGCCTATTCGAGCGTTGGAACTCCAGAAGCTTGAAGCTTATGATGTCATTCTGGGTATGGACTGGCTCTCGAAATACCACGCAACGATCGACTGCAAAAGCAGGGTGATCACATTCCGTGAGCCAGGACAAGAGGAGTTCACATATCGAGCTTGCCAAAACTCATGCTTTGTCGCGACGGTGTCGGCGACGAGAGCAAGGAAGTTAGTCAACAGCGGTTGCATGGCATTCCTAGCGACCGTTGTAGAAGCGGAACGAGTAGCTCCGATGTTAGAGGAACTATCGGTGGTGCGGGAGTTCCCGGATGTATTTCCCATGGAGTTGCCGGGGATACCACCAGATCGGGAGATCGAGTTCGTCATAGACTTGGTTCCCGGTACCGCACCGATCTCGAAGGCTCCGTACCGAATGGCGCCGGTAGAATTGAAAGAGTTGAGGAGTCAATTGCAAGACCTTCTCGACAAGCAATTTATCCGGCCAAGTGTATCACCGTGGGGAGCCCCGGTGTTGTTTGTACAGAAGAAAGATGGATCGTTTCGACTCTGCGTGGACTATCGAGAATTGAACAGAGTCACGATCAAGAATAAGTACCCACTACCCCAAATCGATGACTTGTTCGATCAGTTGCAGGGGTCATGTGTGTACTCAAAGATAGATTTGCAATCCGGCTATCACCAACTGAGAATCAAGCCGGAGGATGTGCAGAAAACTGCGTTTCGTACGCGGTATGGACACTACGAATTCACGGTCATGCCATTTGGACTTACGAATGCTCCAGCGGCATTTATGGATCTGATGAACCGTGTCTTCAAGAGGTATTTAGATCGATTTGTCGTGGTCTTCATAGACGACATATTGATCTACTCTCGCAGTGACGAGGAATATGCCGAACATTTGAGGATAGTGCTTCAAGTCCTTCGGGAGGAGAAGCTATATGCTAAGCTGAAGAAGTGTGACTTCTGGCAACGCGAGGTCGCCTTCTTAGGGCATGTGATTTCCGCGGGTGGAGTTTCTGTAGACCCGAGGAAAATTGAGGCAATCAAGGATTGGCCGCGCCCGACGAATGTCACGGAGGTCCGAAGCTTCGTGGGCTTGGCGGGCTACTATAGGTGGTTTGTGGAAGGCTTTTCCAAAATAGTGATTCCACTTACCCGCCTGACCCAAAAAGGCACCAAGTTTGTTTGGAGCGAAGAATGTGACCGGAGTTTCAAAGAGTTGAAGCAAAGACTGACTTCGACTCCGGTGCTCGCTCTACTGGTGCAGGGCGAAGACTTCGTAGTCTACAGTGATGCCTCCTATCTTGGATTGGGGTGTGTATTGATGCAAAACGAAAAAGTGATCGCCTATGCATCCCGTCAGCTGAAGAGCTATGAAAAGAATTACCCCATCCATGATTTGGAGCCAGCGGCGGTGATTTTCGCCTTGAAGTTGTGGAGGCACTACTTATATGGTGCCCATTGTGAGATCTATACCGACCACAAGAGCTTGAAGTATCTGTTCACACAGAAGGAGCTCAATATGCGTCAGCGGCGGTGGTTGGAACTGTTAAAGGATTACGATGTCGATATCCTATACCACCCCGGGAAGGCAAATGTGGTCGCGGATGCATTGAGTAGGAAGTCGGCGAAGAACCTCGCATTTGATGTTACCCAGCAAACACCTCTGTGGCTGGATATGGGGCGATTGGACCTTGAAGTGGTCGCTCCCGAGGTCCCGACTCAGTTGATGGCACTCGTTGTCCAACCGACCTTGTTGGAGAGGATCAAATGTCTGCAACCTGCAGACCCAGAACTCCAAAGGGTGCGGCGAAACATCGAGGAAGGACATGGCGGCGATTTCAGGGCAGACGCCGATGGTACGCTTCGGTTTCGAAACCGATGGTGTGTGCCGAAGGATGGAGAGCTTCGTGAATTGATTTTGCAAGAAGCACATCGATCTCCATATGCCGATCACCCGGACGGCACCAAGATGTATCAAGGACTAAAAATGCATTATTGGTGGCCGAGAATGAAGAGCGACATTGGACGCTTTGTGGCAAAGTGCCTAACATGCCAACAAGTGAAGGCCGAGCGTCGGTTCCCAGCGGGAAAGCTTCAAAGCCTACCAATCCCCGTTTGGAAATGGGAGGACATATCGATGGACTTCATGGTCGGCTTGCCTCGCTCAACGGGCGGCCACGATGCAATTTGGGTAATTGTGGACCGATTGACGAAGTCGGCTCACTTCTTGCCGATCCACACCACGTGGTCGGGTGACAAGTTAGCGCAGATATATCTTGACGAGATAGTGAGACTGCATTGGGTGCCGAAATCGATGGTGTCGGATCGCGACCCCCGGTTCACTTCACATTTCTGGAAGAGCCTGCAGGAAGCCCTTGGCACATGGCTCGACTTTAGCACCGCATTTCATCCTCAGACCGATGGGCAAACAGAGAGAACTATTCAAACTCTGGAGGATATGTTGCGAGCGTGTGTCATTGATTATAAGGGAAGTTGGTGTGATTACCTACCTATGGCCGAGTTCGCCTACAACAACAGTTATCACGCTAGTGTGGAGATGGCACCGTTCGAGGCTCTCTACGGGCGGACGTGTCGATCTCCTATACACTGGAGCGATGTTGGCGAGCGTGCTGAGTTCGGCCCAGATGTGTTGCGAGAAGTGGAAGAGAAAGTCCGCCTTGCTCGCAAGAGATTGCTCACGGCGCAGTCGAGACAGCAAAGTTACGCAGATAGGCACCGTCGAGATATAGAGTTTGCGGTAGGTGACCGCGTATTCTTGAAGGTTTCACCAATGCGGGGTGTGAAGCGGTTTGGAGTGCGGGGAAAGCTAAGTCCCCGATATATTGGACCATATGAGATATTAGAGCGAGTCGGCACGGTGGCCTACCGACTTGCTCTACCGCCGAAGCTTGCGGATGTACATAATGTGTTCCATGTCTCCAATCTCCGCAAGTACATTCACGACCCCGAGCACGCAATGCTATATGAACCGCCGGAACTTCAAGGAGACTTGAGCTATGAAGAGTTTTCGGTAGGGATTATCGCCCGAGATGTGCGAAAATTGAGGAATCGAGAAATCCCCTATGTGAAGGTGAGGTGGAGCAATCACGAGGATCGCGAAGCCACCTGGGAACTCGAGGATCTAATGAGAAAGCACCATCCTCATCCATTTGAGGAATAAGGTATGAATTTGAATTAAAATAAAGAATTGAGTTAGTTTCGAGGGCGAAACTCCTTTAAGGAGGGGAAGATGTAAGGAAGTGAATTCTCGAAATCCGAGAATTGTACTTCATCCAGGATCGACTAATTGTCGAAAGTATACCCTTTGTGGGAGTTGAGAATGTCCAAACACAAAAAATGCTTTGGGGTTGAGTCCGCGAGAGCAAATGATGCAAACTGCATCATTGGGCTGATGATACTCTCGGGGACCGATCTCTGGAGGTGAGAGACCGGTTCCCTCGGCTGGGTGTAGCGGGGTTGCTTGATGCAACCGGTCCCTGGTAGGGAGGGACCGGTTCCCGAACGTGGTCCCAGCGAGAAATGCCGAAATTTGGCTAAGTCCTGAAAACCGAGCTCTCGGGGACCGGTCTCTCAAGCGAGGACCAGTCTCCCGGGGAGAGACCGGTTCCCGAACGCGTGCGCCCGAGGGAAGCTCTCGGGGACTGCTCCCAAGTCGGGGAGACCGGTCCCTCCGGGCGAAAACTGCCGAGTAAGGGCTGTGCAATAGATGGAAAAGTGAGGGGTTTTTATGCAAAATGGCCTTTATTAGAGTGGGCTGAGCCCTCTCTCTCCCTCACACCCTCTCACTTTCTCTCTTTCTCACACTCTCTCTTGCTCTCTCTCTCTCTCTCTAGAAAAGAAAGAACAAAAGAGAAGGAGAAGAAGAAAGAGAAGAAGAAGAAGGAGGAGAAGAAGAAGAAGAAGGAGGAGAACAAGATAGAGAAGGTTTGGAGCATCTTCCTCTTTTTCTCTCTTCTCCATTGGTGTAGCTCAAGAGGTAAGCTACAAACCCTAGCTTGTAAAACTTAGGGTTTTGGGTTTTTATGCTTTGGATTGGGTCAAATGAACTCTAAGCTAGCTTCTAAATAGATCAATCCCAAGAATCTAGGGATTTATTGGGTGGTTTGCTATAGGTGCAAACCTAGGGCTCCAAAATGGAATTTTTGTAAAAGTATGAGATTGATCTCATTTGAAACTTTGGAAACCCTATTGATAGGTCACAAAACGGGGGGGCGAAGTCGATTTCGGCATTCGGCGAGCCGGCGTGAAGTCCTCGGCAAAATCGGGCCGGGCTAATGTTGATTTGGGCGAGGAAGGCTAAAGCCTTTTCGTAGAGCTCGCCGAGGAGCTTTTTCCAAGCCTCTACATCGATTAAAGGTGGGGGGTGCCATCCCGAAGCTTTCGAACTCCTTTCTATGTCTTAGATTGCATTTAATCTCATCTCTTCATGTTGCATTGTAGGATTGCATAGTAGCACCATTCCTTATGCTTTCTAAATGATAACCTAGTGTACTTGGAACGCTTGGTAACTAGATAGGTGAGGATTGGGTCGGAACGTGGATCCTATGATGCTAAAGATAGAGATGAACCCGATGGGGGTATTGATGACATAGAAAGTAGTGTTATTGTTAAAGAACAAACGAGTGGCATCCAAACATTGAATGATAACGAGTGGCATTAATGTAGTGTAAATAACACTAGAGGTCGATGGACCTAGGGATAGGTGGATCCCTTAGAAAATGCCTTGTGAACAATGAATTTAGAACAACTAAATAGCATTGCATGAATGTTGGGAACAAATGATTCCGCGAGAGATGTTGACCCTAGTTGTAGGGCATCCTCACTTGGAGAGGATTTGATTGGGTTATGGACCCTAGTGATAGTGCATCCTCACTTGGAGAGGATTCGATTGGGTATCGACTCTAGTTGTAGAGTATCCTCACTTGGAGAGGATAGATCTAGTTCACAGTCTGCGTTGGGATGGTATAGCCATCCAATCCCCACATGGAGGGGATTGTCGTCGAGTACTCCGGAGTGTCGTGCGACTAGGACCACTTGGAGGTCCGGACCACATGGAGGTCCGCAGACGGTCCCGGGCTTGGGTGCACTTGGAGCTCCCTCCCCACTTTGGGATTGAAAGGTGAGTCATGGGCGAGCCCTAGGGCCTCGCCACAGATTGGGTAAATGGAAAGGTTAAAGGTTTATTAATGCCATTGAACATTGCTATTCGAACATGGATCGAACTTGTTAGCATGATAGCAAACCTTTATTATATGATGCATGCATTTATATTCATGATTATGGGTATAGTAGTATAGTTTTCCTACTATTGCATTTACAGCTTTCAGATACATATCTATCTATCTATCTATCTGTTGTTACTTGTGCCCACTTGGACCTAGTGGGGAGATCGGCAGAGTCGGCGGCCGAGCCCACTGGGAACTATAGAAGATAGTTCTCACCCCACTCTATTTCCAGTGGTAGGTTCAGGGCTGCAGAGAGAGGATCGCGGCAAGGGCATCGCGCCCTACCAGTGAGACCGTGGTAGTATAGTAGCTTTCCTTTTTGCATTAGTCACCTATGTATTGAGAGAGAGAGATCTATTGTAGGTGAGGACTTGGAGAGCTATGTATTCTGGACGAGAAATGTATCCATTTAAAGAAAATGATGTAATGAGAATGTTGAAACTATTGTAATAGCTAGTAAAGTACTCTCTTTATTTCACCAGTTTTATCTTGTGGATTGCTTGCTCTCGTATTGTTCGCACTGTTTGTGCCCTCTTGAATGTGTATGCTTAGAATTTAATTTCCTGGGTAAATTTTTGTACACATTCCTGTTGTTGAGCCTTGGGCGCACAGGGGAGGTGCTATCCGTTCGGCGGCCGCCGTCGCGGCCGAACCGTGCCAAATTGGTAGTCGATTCGGGGCGGGGCATGACAAAACGAGTATTGATAGACTTTGTAGCTTTCCCGCCGGAAACCGGCGCTTCGCCTTAACTTGTTGGCACATGAGACACTGCGCCACGAACTCCCCAACATCTTTCTTCATGCCTGGCCACCAATAATGTGCTTTTAGATCTTGATACATTTTAGTGTCGCCGGGGTGTATGCTATAAGGGGATTGGTGCGCTTCTTGCATAATCGCCTTTCGAATATCATCATCTTTAGGCACGCACCAACGATTTCGAAATCGGAGTGCGCCATCGGCTCCAATGCCAAAGTCCTCGGCATTTCCACTTCCAACTTCACCTCGAACCTTTTGGAGGTAAGGGTTCGAAGCTTGTAACTCTTTAATCCTTTCAAATAGGGTCAGTTGCATAATTAATGCGGCAAGAATAGCCGGCACTCCCAGCTCTACTACTTCCAACCCAAGCCTTTGCATTTCCTTGTGCAATAGTGGTTGAGGCGTAATTGTCGTCGCTAGGTTATCCGCCGATTTTCTGCTTAGAGCATCGGCAACGACATTGGCTTTCCCGGATTGGTATAGTATAGTGACATCGTAGTCCTTCAGTAATTCTAATCACCGCCGCTGTCACATATTCAACTCTTTCTGGGTGAACAAGTATTTGAGACTCTTGTGATCGGTGTAGATCTCATAATGCTCACCATATAAGTAATGCCTCCAAAGCTTTAGCACGAAGATCACCGCGGCTAACTCGAGGTCATGAATCGGGTAGTTTTTCTCATAACTCTTCAATTGGCGCGATGCATATGCAATGACTCGCCCATTTTGTATTAGTACACACCCGAGACCGACATACGAGGCATCACTGTACACTACGAAGGTCTCCCCCGGAGTCAGCAAGGCAAGCACCGGGGTTGACGTCAATCTGTTCTTCAACTCCTCAAAGCTTCGATCGCAATCGTCGCTCCATACGTACTTTACTCCTTTATGAGTAAGGCGCGTTAGCGGAGTGGTTATTTTAGTGAACCCCTCCACGAACCGCCGATAGTAGCCTGCAAGTCCGAGAAAACTACGGACCTCCTCTACGCTTATCGTGCGAGGCCAATCCTTGATCGCTTCCACTTTCCTCGGGTCTATTGACACTCTGTCCCCCGATACCACATGACCCAAGAATATGACCTCCTTTAGCCAAAAGTCACACTTCTTCAACTTAGCATAAAGCTTTTCTTGTCGGAGTATTTGCAGCACAGCTTTCAAGTACTCTTCATGCTCCTCCTCGCTCTTCGAGTAGACCAATACGTCGTCTATGAACACTACGACGCACCAGTCCAACAACGGCCTGAAGACTCGGTTCATCAAGTCCATAAATGCCGCCGGGGCATTAGTAAGCCCAAACGGCATTACCGTGAACTCGTAATGGCCATACCGCGTACGGTACGCCGTTTTCTGCACATCCTTTGGTCTAATCTTTAGTTGATGATACCCCGTCTGGAGATCAATCTTTGAATACACCTTTGACCCTTGCAACTGATCGAATAAATCGTCAATCCTTGGCAACGGGTACTTGTTCTTTATCGTCACTTTGTTCAACTCGCGATAATCTACGCAGAGTCGAAGTGTGCCGTCCTTTTTCTTCACAAATCGCACCGGAGCTCCCCACGGTGACACGCTCGGCCTCACGAAGCCTTTATCGAGCAAGTCTTGCAATTGGGCCTTTAGCTCCACTAACTCCACCGGTGCCATTCTATACGGAGCCTTCGAAACTGGCGCCGCCCCAGGAATCAAGTCAATGACGAACTCAACTTCCCGGTCCGGTGGCAATCCCGGTAACTCCGCCGGAAATACATCCGGGAATTCACATGCTACCCTGATACCCTCAAGTCCGGGGTGCTCCCTTCGACCATCAACCATGGTTGCTAAATAGGCCTTACACCCTTCTTTAATCATTCTTTTGGCCCTCACTAACGATATGGTCGCCGCAAAACGCGCGCCTTTGCACGCTCGATACACTAACTCCTCTTGGTTAGGCTCACGAAAGGTGATAACCTTGCTTTCACAATCTATGACCGCGTAGTATTTGGAGAGCCAATTGGTCCCCAAGATAACGTCGAATCCCCACATCGGGTCTAGCACTAGCAGATCTATCAGCATGATCCAGTCACCAATCTGCACCGGAACCTCCAAGCACTCATTATAAACACGGAACGAGTGCTCGGGACCCTTTATCCACCAATAGTCCTCATTATGTGTCATTTCTATGCCATGCGTCTTTGCAAATGATGCGCCTACAAATGAACGTGATGCACCAGTATCGAACAGTGTTCTAGCTCTAGTGCCATTAATCATAATTATACCTGCCACAATGTCGTCGGTTGCTGTAGGCTGCTCCTCCACCTGAGCGGCAAAAACCCGTCCGCTAGGTGCTCTCGATCCCTCCGGTTGACGCGGCGATGATGCGCGTCCAGCCGATATTGCTGTTGGTAACCCCATAAGCTGTCTCAGGGTCGACGGTGCTGATGCCGCCGTCGGCGCAGACGACGTCTAGCTCGGGCACTCCGGGATAAGATGTCCCGGTTGGTCACACTTGAAACACTTGCCGTCGCGCTGCGGGCAAGTCGACACTCGGTGCTCTCCGCCACAAATGACGCACCGAGGTGGTCTCCAGTTCCTCGACTGCTGTCGGGGATACCGAGGGGGTTTCTGAGCATTTGGCTGGCCCTCGGCACCGCCCGCCGTTCGTTTCCTGCCTTTGTCCTTCATCTCGGCCATAGCCTCCCGTTCCTCTCGAACGTGGGCGCTACCGTGCTCCGCCCATAGGGCTCTATCGAAGACCTCCGCAAAGGTCGTAAGCTTTAGAATTTGCACATTCTCACAAATTCTTGGCTGGAGTCCTCGCAAGAACCAATCAGCCCGATCCCGATCATCACAAACAACATCGGGAACGCAGTCGATAATGTAAGAGAACTCTTGCTCATATTCCCCCACCGATCGATCACCCTGTCTCAACTTGTGGAACTTCTCTTGTAGTCTCCGCTTGGCCGTGTCGGGAAAGTAGTTCGCGAATACCGCTCTCTTGAACTCCTCCCACAACATAAGCGGAAGATTGGCAGGTCGATCCCGCTTAACTCGTTTCCACCACACCTTCGCCGCCTTCTCGAGACAATGGGTGGCGAGGTACACTTTGTCCTTCTCCGAGGTATTGAGATCCTCGAAGAGTGTTTCCATTGAGTCGATCCACGACTCCACTACCGCTGGCTCCACCGTGCCACCCTCAAAGCTAGGTGGGTTGAACTTCTGGAACTGAATGAGAGCCACTAACGCACACTCTCGCTCCGCCTCAACTGCCGCACCGCCGGGATTTGATGTCCCCGATCCGGCCGGCACCATCGTGACAGGCACAGCCGCTGCTGCCGCCGCTTCCTCGTCTACGCTCGGCACTACCGCAGGGGGTGCGACATGCTCGACACCCGCCTGGGCCGCCGCTTCTTGCTTACGCTCCAAGGCTTCCTGGAGCCGCTGAATCTACTCCTCTTTGCATTGAACAAACTCCGCTTGTTGACGCACTACGCCGATAAGCGCGGCCATCTGCTCCCTAAGCTTTCCGTCGCCACTCGCTCCGGATCGCTCGAGCTCCGCATTTGGTTCCTCGGGCATTGACCTTGTTCAAGGTCCACAGCGAACCATTACTTCCTAAAATGAAGCAACTCACATTAGCTACACGACCAACATTACCGAACCATACCCAATCTGGCGAAAGCATACATACGCGTTCATTCTCACCCCAAGCATTATGTCGTCGGCCGCCCGACACAACACGAGGAATAGAGAACGAACGTTAATTTAAACTTAGCCTCTAATCACATTAGAGATATCCCGACTCGATCCAATCATATGCTTTCACTAACTTTGATTCCACGTCACTCACGTTTCCTAAATCCTTATGGTCTTCCAATCCTAAGGGTCTCTAGGTTCATTCCTATTCTTTCATTTTGGCTCTGATACCACTATATCTGTCACGCTCCGAGACCGATACCAATTTGGGCCGGCCCGGGCACGTCAAACAGAGGCCGAACGGACAGAGTTTTCCCTGTCCGCCCAAGGCTCATCACCTGTACATTTTCAAGTAGAGAAAAGCACTAGCGGAAACATACACAAACGGCTTACACGAGGGTAAGCAATAGCCATGAGTGAAAGAAAGGAAGCTAACTACTACATAAGTACTATGATTCAATTTGATAATATACATTTCATTCAACTTTTACATTCTTTACATCATCTCTTTTTACATCACATTTGCTCAAAATGAAATATTACATTCTTTTCTCTTATTTGCTTTATACATAAACATCTTCAAATACAAAAGAAGATACATGGTAGGCTACTAACAAAATGTAAACCCGACTCGGGTAGTCACTGTCTATGGCGCGATACCTTTACCGTTGTCGCTCGCCGGCTCGCTCGGTCCCGACTTTGTGGAAATAGTGGGGTGAGAACTACAACGAAGTTTCCAATGGGTTCGGTCCCAATCTCACCGACTTTCCCACTGGGTCTAACTCAGGCATAATAGAAAGAATAAGCAGATAAGTAACCGACTATACAAATGCAACTAATATGCCTGAACAATGCGATAAAAAATTATGCTCAATATATCACATGAAGAATGCATGGTCTTTATTCTTTGTTCTTTATTCTTTGTTCAATCTCAAGGCTAACCCGGGGGTATCGCCTCATTAACTCACCAACTCAAAATCCATGATCGCGGGCCCTCAGCTTCCTCCCGCTAGGACCGTCCTCTGGGGAACAGCACCAACCCAGTGATGACAAACTCCGGAGCGCATCGCCCGAGGAGGAGCGACCACCCTCAAGTAAGGACTTATAGCGAGTATGATCAATCCTTAACTCTAAGGATATTCAGTTCAATCTATTCCTTAACTCTAAGGAATTATGCACAAATGACCCTTAGCTCTAAGGTTGTATGTCATCGTGTCTCAAACGCATGTTCTTTGCATTCTTTACTTTGACTATGTCATTACACTAACTCTAGTGTTCTTGGATGCCACACATTTAATGCTATCTCTAGCCATTGTTCTTTATGCCACATTTGTTCTCTTTGATGCCACAAATTAGCTCTAGTGTTCTTTACGTCATACGTCACGCTAACTTTAGCTTTCATTCTCAACATTACATTGTCCTCATGTCATATATCACTTGTTCTTTAACTTCACTAAGTTCTTATCTCTTTTTATATGCACATATAGGGTTATTACATTCTCATTGGTTCTCAACCATCTCATGATGCACTTGAACTCACAAAATGCAAACATTCACATATTTATAATCTCATTACCCTACTATGCATGGGACAATTATATATGTATGCTCAAGAAATGACACATTAGACATAAAGGGAATTCCAACAAGTTTGGAGAGCACCACCCACCTTGTAGGCTTACTTAGGTGCTACGGTGAATTTCTCGAGATTTTTAGCCGCCTAGTTCACTACCTGCGGCAAAACGAAGCCATATTAGGCCTTTTTGCTCATATCTTCGCATAGACTTTTCGTAACGTTAAACCGAGCGCACCAACGCGTTCGTTTGGTCCCTAATTAGGTCTTTAGAGGGTCAATTTCACTTTGAAACTCTCACAAGCAAAAGCCCCAATTTGGGTGCCCCAGCTTCACATATGCCAAATCTAGGTTTTGATCTCAAAGATAAGCAAAAGAAAGCTTAATCAACATAAGAGACCCCATTAAAACCATTCTCAGCTCCATCAAAACCCTACTTTGGGTTCTACCATGAGAGGGAAGAAGCTTACCTTGTAAGCTTCACTACATATACCCAATCCATGGTTTTGATCTCTTAGAGAAGCAAAAGAAAGCTTCGAACACTCAAAAGGTTCTACTAAAATCATTTCTAGGTCATTTGGTTCTCATTCTCGGGTTTTACCATGAGAGGGGTTGAAGCTTACCTCAAAGCTTTCCCTTTCTTCAAGCTAGAGATGAGGGAGAGGGAGTTACTTCACTCCTTCTTCTTCTTTACCTTTTTCTTCTTCTTCTTTTCTTTCTTTTCTTTTCTTTTCTTCTTCTCCTTCTTGTCTTCTAGAGAGAGAAAGAAAGGAGAATGTGTGTGAGAGGGAGAGAATGAGAGAAATATCCCATAACCCCTCAAACATAACCCATGGGTTGCATAATTGCAAATAAACCCCTCAACTTTCACTTTGTTAACTGCCCAGACTGGGCCATTTTCGGGCTCGGGGACCTGTAATATATCGAAAATTCGGAAAATAAATGTCGAACTTTGGTCAAATTGACCAAAGTGCGAGGTTGGTACCCTTCGAAAAGTCCGAAGATGTTAAGATGAGTAAAAGTACATTGTGGGAAGTTTTCAAGAGCTAAAGAATCAAAAATCTGCAAACTGCAGTTTTTGAGCTCTAGAGGACCGGTCCTTGGTGGGAGAGACCGGTCCCCGAGAGACCGGTCCCTCTGGGAGAGACTGGTTGCACTACGCGGGGGCCTTGGCTGCCCGCGGAGAGAGCTCTCTGGGACCGGTCCCAAGTCGGGGGGACCGGTCCCAAGTCGGGGAGACCGGTCCCCAAGCATGAATTCTGCCCAGTCCAGGCAGTTTAATAAAGTGAAAGTTGAGGGGTCTAAATGCAAAAATGCATTACGTGGGCTATGTATGAGGGGTGTATGAGATATTTTCTCATTTCCTCTCCCTCACATACTCTCTCTTCTCTCTTTCTCTCACTAGAAGACAAGGAGAAGAAGAAGACAAGGAAAGAAATAGAAAAAGAAGAAGAAGAAGGTGGAGAACAAGAAGAAGGAGTGAAGAAACTCCCTCCTCTCCTTCTCTAGCTTGGTGAAGTAAAGCTTTTAGAGGTAAGCTTTGCCCCCTCTCATGGTGAAACCCTAAAATGGGTTTTGATTGAGCTAGAAATGATTTTAGTAGAACCTTTTGAGTATTTGAAGCTTTCTTTTACTTCCTTAAGAGATCAAAACCATGGATTGGGTATATGTGATGAAGCTTAGAGGTGAGCTTCAACCTCTCTCATGGTGGAACCCAAACTAGGATTTTGATAGAGTTAAGAATGGTTTTAATGGAGTCTCTAGAGTAGATTGAAGCTTCTTTTGCTTCTTGTTGAGATCAAACCCTAGGTTTTGTGTTTGTGTTGGAGCTAGGGCACCCAAATTGGGGCTTTTGCTTGTGAGGGATTCAAAGTGAAATTGACCCTCTAGAAACCTAATTGGAGATATTTCCGACGCGTTGGTGCGCTCGGATTGACGTTACGAAAAGCCAATGTAAAGATATGAGCGAAAAGCCTAATTTGGGTTCGTTTTGCCGCAGGTAGCAAACTTAGAGGTTAAAAATTCCAAGAAAATCACCGTAGCATCCTTGTACGCCTACGAGGTGGGTGGTGCTATCCAAACTCGTTGGAATTCCTTCTATGCCTAATATGTCATTCAATTGAGCATATGTTTATATTGCTGCATGCATTATAGGGTAGATGTGATGTTATATATGTGAATGTTGCATGATGTGAGTACACGTGCTATTTGAAATGTTTGAGAACCTATTCAACCCTATATGTATGCATGAGAATATAATGTGAGCGTCCAATGAGATGAAAGAATAAAGTTACACAATAAAACATAGATCGAGTGGCATCCGACAATATAAAGTAATGTGACACTAGAGTTAGTGTGTGGCATCAAAGATAAATGTGACGCAAAGAACAATGATAATGATTAGAGAAAAGTAAAGAAAGTGAAAGTGGCACAAAGAACGAGTAAAGTTAAAGAACAATGATTGCTAGAGTTAGCAAAATAAAGTGATGTAAAGAACACTAGAGTTAGTGTAAAGACAATGATTGAACTATATATCCTTAGAGTTAAGGATCGATCATACTTGCTATGAGTTTCGTGCTCGAGGGCGGTCGCTCCCCCTCGAGCGATGCGCTCCGGAGTTTTGCATCACGGGTTGGAGTCAACCCGAGGACGGTCTTAGCGGGAGGAAGCTGAGGGCCCGCAATGATGGACTTAATGTGGGCAAGTTAATGTGGCGAAACCCCCGGGTTAGCCGTGAGATTAAACAACAAAGAATAAAGATTAAAGAACAAAGAGTATAGAACAAAGAACTTGCATACTTGCATGATTTACGTTGAGCATACTTCTTGCTTTATTGTTCAGGCATATTAGCATCATGATTATAGTTTGGTTACTATTCTGCTTATCCTTTCTATTATGCCTGAGTTAGTCCTAGTTGGAAAGTCAGTGAGATTGGGGCCGAACCCACTGGGAACTTCGTTGTAGTTCTCACCCCACTATTTCCACAGAGCCGGGACCGAGCGAGCCGGCGAGCGACCGCGGTAAAGGTATCGCACCATAGACAGTGACTACCAAGTCGGGTTTACATTTTGTAGTAGCATTCCCTTACTTCATCTTTTGTATTTGATGAATTGAGATGTAAAAGAAAAAGAATGTATTGTTTATCTCGAGGAGAATATGATGCAAAAAGAATTGATGAAACGTATGTAAAGAACTATGAATGTACAAGTTGAATGCAATGTATGTGATCAAAAGAGAATCATAGCATTTGTGTAGATGTTTAGTTCCTTTCTTTCACTCATGGCTATTGCTTTCCCTCGTGTAAGCCGTTTGTGTATGTTTCCGCTAGTCTTTTCTCTACTTGAAAATGTACAGGTGATGAGTCATGGGCGGACAGGAAAAACTCTGTCCGTTCGGTGTTTGTTTGAAGTGCTCGGGCCGGCCCAAATTGGTGTCGGTCCCGGGGCGTGACAGGACCGGTCTCCTCGACATAGGACCGGTCCTAGAGAGCTCCCCCTGCGGGCAGCCAGGGCCCCCGCGCAATGCAACCGGTCTCTCCCCGCAGGGACCGGTTCTCGAGAGCAAGTTTTCTGGGACTTAGCCAAAATTTCCCTTTTCTCATTTTTCACGCGTACGGGGACCGGTCTCCCCGACCAGGGACCGGTCCCCGAGAGCTAAAAATCTGCAGTTTGTAGAATTTTGACTCTTTAGCTCTCAAAGATCCCTCTAAACTCATTCTTTCTCATTTTAACACCTTCGGACTCTCCGAAGTGTACCAACCTCGCACTTTGGTCGTTTTGACTAAAGTTCGATGTTTACTTACCGAAGTTTCGGTATATTACAGCTGGGGATCTACAAGGCCGTGCAGATACTCAAGCTCACGACCTTCGCGGAGGTCTTCGACCGAGCACTTTGGGCGGAGCACGGTGACGCCCATGTTCGAGAGAAGTGCGAGATGTTGGCCGAGTCCAAGGACAGAAGCAAGAAGCGTCAAGGCGGTGGTTCGGGGGGACAAGCATGTTCCAAGAAGCCCCCGAAGTATCTGCGGACTCAGTCAAAGGGCAGTGGAGCGCGACGGTGCGTCATATGTGGCGGAGACCACCTGGTGTCGCGTTGCGAGCAGCGCCAAGGCAGGTGCTACAAGTGTGGGCAACCAGGGCACTTCGTGCGGGATTGCCCGGGAGGAGGAGACTCGCCTGCCCCATCTACTGCATCGGCGCCGGTGGTTCC
The DNA here is from genome assembly GCF_001540865.1 of Ananas comosus. Lineage (NCBI taxonomy): Eukaryota > Viridiplantae > Streptophyta > Magnoliopsida > Poales > Bromeliaceae > Ananas > Ananas comosus. The sequence goes on along the minus strand of NC_033643.1, from coordinate 7,535,847 downwards.
GGAGCACTACGGAGGAGTTCCACCGATGGCCGTGTCAGCGAGACGTGCGATGATGCCGCGCCAGCTCGAGATGGCGCGATCGGCTTCGAGCGGACGGGTATTCGCCGCTAAGCTCGNTCCACCGATGGCCGTGTCAGCGAGACGTGCGATGATGCCGCGCCAGCTCGAGATGGCGCGATCGGCTTCGAGCGGACGGGTATTCGCCGCTCAGGTTCAAGTCGAGAAGCCTGCGGAGGTGGAGGAGCATTGCCTTGTGGCAAGTATGGTTTTAATTAACGGAGTTCGCTCCAGGGCTATGTTTGATACAAGAGCCAGGTATTCATTTATCAGTAGATCATTCGCACGCATGCATGACATACTCTTAGAGGCGAGTGATGGCAAGTAGCGAGTTGAGGGCTCTGGGTCTACGTTTAATACCTACATGGAATGCTCATCGTGTCCAGTACAAGTAGGCGACTGGATAATGCCCATTAGGATGCTAGAGCTCAAGAATCTTAAAGAGTTCGATGTCATATTGGGCATAGACTGGCTCTCGAAGTATCACGCAACGATCGACTGCAAGAGTAGAGTGATTACGTTTCATGAGCTCGGACAGAAGGAGTTCACTTATCGGGCTTGTCAAAGCTCGTGCTTCGCCGCGACGATGTCGGCGACAGAGCAAGAAAGTTGGTCAACAGCGGTTGCGTAGCATTCTTGGCAACTGTTGTGGAAGTGGATCGAGTAGCTCCAACATTAGAGGAGTTATCGATGGTGCGGGAGTTCCCAGATGTGTTTCCCATGGAGTTACAGGGGATACCACCGGATCGGGAGATCGAGTTCGTGATAGACTTGATTCCCGGTACCGCACCGATCTCGAAGGCTCCGTACCGAATGGCGCCGGCGGACCTGAAAGAATTGAGTAGTCAGTTGCAAGATCTTCTCGATAAACAGTTTATCCGGCCAAGTGTATCACCGTGGGGAGCCCCGGTGTTATTTGTGCGGAAGAAGGACGAATCATTTCGACTCTGCGTGGATTATCGAGAGTTGAACAGAGTCACGATCAAGAATAAGTACCCACTACCTCGAATCGATGACCTGTTCGATCAGTTGCAAGGGTCGTGTGTGTACTCGAAGATAGATTTACAGACCGGCTATCACCAGTTGAAGATCAAGCCGGAGGATGTGCAGAAAACTGCGTTTTGTAAGCGGTACGGGCACTATAAATTCACGGTCATGCCATTTGGACTCACGAATGCTCCAGCGGCGTTCATGGACTTGATGGGCCGTGTTTTCAGGAAGTACTTGGGCCGATTTGTCGTAGTCTTCATAGACGACATATTGGTCTATTCTCGTAGTGATGAGGAACATGCCGAGCATTTGAGACAAGTGCTTCAAATCCTTCGGGAGGAGAAGCTGTATGCTAAGCTGAAGAAGTGTGACTTCTGGCTCCGAGAGGTCGCATTTCTAAGGCATGTGATTTCCAAGGGTGGAGTTTGGGTAGACCCGAGGAAAGTTGAGGCAATCAATGATTAGCCGCACCAAACGAACGTCACAGAGGTTCGAAGCTTCGTGTGTTTGGTGGGCTACTACAGGCGGTTCGTGGAAGGCTTTTCAAAGATAGTAATTCCACTTACCCGTCTGACTCAGAAAGGCACCAAATTCATTTGGAGCGATGAGTGCGACCGGAGTTTCAAAGAGTTGAAGGAAAGGCTAACTTCGACTCCGGTGCTCGCTCTACCGGTGCAGGGCAAAGACTTCGTGGTCTACAGCGATGCTTCCTATCTTGGATTGGGGTGTGTTTCGATGCAAGGCGGGAAAGTGATTGATTATGCATCCCGTCTGCTGAAGAGCTTGAAAAGAACTACCCCATTCACGATTTGGAGCTAGTGGCGGTAATCTTCGCCTTGAAGCTATGGAGGCACTACCTGTACGGTGCACATTGTGAGATCTACACCGACCACAAGAGCTTAAAATATCTGTTCTCACAGAGAGAGCTTAACATGCATCAGTGACGGTGGTTAGAACTACTAAAGGATTATGACGTGGACATTCTTTACCACCCCGAAAAGGCGAATGTGATCGCGGATGTCACGCCCCGAGCCCGCCTCTTTGGTCGGATTCGGGCACGCCAACAGACCGCCGAACGGACAGGGTTTCCCCTGTACCGCGGACAGAGTCTCCCCTGTACGTTCAAGGCGTCGCAATCAATACAATGTACGAAGTTCCAACCAGGAACACATTTCAACCAAAGATTGCATAAGGAAGTATCAAAAACATAAATCTACTTGCTATTACAAGCATTCACATTCATACATTTTTACATCACAATTCTCATTTGATTCTTACATTAGCTTTCACTTAACTTCCAAATACAATCCGATTTTAACATAGTTATTACAACATTGTTCTTACAATTATCACATTTTTGGTTCTTTGCATTTTATACCCCTAAGAAGCCGACTCAGGGTGCTGCTATCTGGTCTCAGTGGTAGGGCGCTAACTACGGAGCTACGCCCTTTCCTCGCGCCGCCGCGCCGCTCGCGTGTGAACCTGTAAAACCCCGAAACAACGTGGGGTGAGAACTAACTCCATAGTTCCCAGTGGGTACGGCCACCCAAGGGAAGAGCTCGACCATCAGGTCAAAGGAGGCAAACAACATGTTAGTCCAATAGATAGATATGAAATCATAAATCATGCAACTAACATTACCATGCTTTTGCCTCACAACATGCAATATGCAAATTATGCAACTCATATAGTAGATTAATTGCTTCTACACTTTATTCTTATCCATTCTTTACTTTTACTCATTCTTTACTTTACTAGCTATTCTTTAGCATTAACCCTTCTTTATTCTTTATTACTTGTCATTCTTTAGCATTAGCCTTTTCTTATTCTTGATTCTTCATTCTTTATTCTTTACGCTTTACTAAGGGTACTCACACCTTAGTAATATTATACACATTAGCCTTTCTTTCCTAAGGTTACTTTACCTTAGCCAACTTTGCCATCCGACTCGGTCTTGAGTCAATCAACTGCGGATAGTCCGCGCTCTGTCCGGCTCGAGGTGAAGGAACTCTCACATGCACCTCAGCCTTCAATCACAAACCACATCGCCCAACGGGTCGCCCAGAGCTGCGTACACCCGTGGTCAGGGATCCCCCGGTGGGAGAGGAACATGCCGCATACACCCGCAGCCGAGATCCCCGATAGGGAGAGGAACATGCCACATGCACCCTAGCGCTCATTGTTCTTGCTCATTAACAAGCCTCGAAGTTCTTCCGGTGGGAGAGGAACACGCCACATGCACCCGCGGCCAAGAACTATCGAGCTTGTATGCTGCACTAGCAGCCGCTGCACTAGCAGCAGGGATTCCGGAATCCACTTTACATTACTCAAGGGTTGGTCTCACCCTATGTTATCGACCTATCTAGGTCCAAGCCTTTACTCAACCTAAGTTAATACATTAGGTTCAATGTCATTATCTTCTTAGCCTAGGTTCATTGACACTAGGTCCAACATTCTTTATCACCTAAGTTCATTTGACTCTAGGTTCTATATCATTACATTTACAACCTAGGTTTATTTGACTCTAGGTTCAATGCCACTCATGTTCTTGTTTTCCTAGTTGTCCACACCTAGGAATTATACTTGACATGCCACTCGTGAATAACCTATGTTCATCGACACTAGGTTCATTATTACTTTTGTTTAACCTATGTCCTTGACACTAGGTTCAATGCCACTCGATCTATAGGTGCATTTATGTCAACTTACACACATCCTTTACTTAGCATTCTTATCTTATCATTATGCATGCTTTCTACTTTATGTCATTTTAACATATTCTCACAATATGGATCATACATTTAGCTCATATGTTTACTTAACATACATCTCAACATGCCTTTAACATTTTACTCATGCTTCATCAAACATTTCTATAACATGTCACAAGCATTAGCTTAGTGTTCTTACATTATGTCAATATGCATACTTTTAGCATTTCCTATTATGACAACATGCATTTCTCAACATACATCTTATATGATCATTACTTGGCACATATTACATGCATTACTTAACATCTATCACATGCATTCATTTCTTAGCATCTTTATCATGGCATTGTATACATTTATTAGCATCATTATGGTGCATTCTTACTTAACATTCTTATTATGCATTCTTACTTAACATTCTTATCATGCATCAATAGTGAAACACACTACACTTTGGCATGAAGGCGACCTAGTCGCTTCGGTAAGCACAACCCACCTTTTAACGCTTTCCGATTGCTTGTCGTCACTTGCAATCGGCCTCCCGCGGCACCCGTGACCCGGTTTGGCCCGAACTCTTGCGCGACCACCCGAACGGCCACCAATCCGCGATCCGTCTGTTCGGGAGTTTATTCCCCGACACCACGATGCTCCCGATCCATTTTCATGATTTTTGGAGGCTTATCCCGCGTGCTGCGGCTATCTGTACCAAAACAGACTGTTTCGTCAATAACTTCGCGTACACTCGTCGGATTGTCGAACCGAGCGCACCAATGCGTTCGTTATACCCCCAATTAGGTTTATATAGGGTCAATTGAGATCAAACTCAACTATTTACAAAAACCCCTTTTTGGAGCCCTAGATGCTACTCTAGCAAAATCCTCCATTTCGTCTCATGAATCAAGCATGGTTCATCTATTTAGCATGCTAGGATTCCATTAAAATCATCTTTAGAGTATAAGAACTTAACCCTAAAGATCTACCATTAAAGCTTCAAGAAGCTTACCTCTCTAGGTTTGCTCCAAGGTGAAGAAGAAGATGATGGAGGGAAGCTCTCCACTTGCTTCACCTTCTTTTTCCCTTTCTTCTTCTTCTTTCTCTTCTTCTTCTTCTCTTCTCCTTTCCTTTCTAGAGAGAGAGAGAGGAGGCTTTGGTGTGATACGGTGAGGGAGAGGGAGAGAGAGAGGTTCTAATCCTCTCTTTACTCATAACCCATGCACAAAATGCCAATAAGTCCCTCAACAATGCTTCTCTCGCAACAGCCCGAACTGGGCATTTTCGGGGTTCGGGGACCGGTCCTTGCGATGAGAGACCGGTCCCTGAGAGACCGGTCCTTGACTGAGAGACCGGTCCCCGAAGGTCCAGAAATCAGCCTTCAAGGACTTAGCCAAATTTTCAGCTTTTTCACCGTTTTCGCTCCGTTTTCACTCGTTTTCGCTCGTTTGACATCCGATTCGTTTCAAATCGAACTGAGACTCTCCAAACATGTTTTCAAGCATGTTTTCATCATCTTTTCATCCACGCTAATGCCGGATTTAGTCCATGGTCCAACATAGCCTTTCGGGTCCCGTTTTCGCGCCCTATGCGCACCGAAGCACCCGAATGCTCCCGAACTTCGCCGGAATGATTCCAATGGCTTTCTAAGCTAACATACATCGTAACTTCATGAATTAGAAGTTCGGTATATTACAGCGGATGCATTGAGCAGGAAGTCGGCGGAGAACCTCGCTATGTGGGTTACAAATCAAACACCTCTATGGCTGGACATGGAGCGAATGAATATTGAGGTGGTTCCTCCCGAGATTCCTGCTCAATTGACGGCACTCGTTGTCCAACTGACCTTGTTGGAGAGAATTAAGAATCTGCAACCTGCGGACCGAGAACTCCAAAAGGTGCGGCGTGACATCGAGAAGGGTCGTGGTGGCGATTTCATGGTAGACGCCGATGGTGCACTTCGATTTTGAAATCGATAGTGTGTGCTGAATAATGTGGAGATCCGAGAGCTAATCTTGCAAGAGGCACATTGGTCGCCTTATTGTGATCACCAGGGCAGCACCAAATGTACCAAGGATTAAAGATGCACTATTGGTAGCCGGGAATGAAAAGTAATGTTGGATGCTTCGTGGCGAAGTGCTTAGTATGCCAACAAGTAAAGGCCGAGCGTCGATTTCCAGCGGAAAAGCTTCAAAGCCTACCAATCCCCGTTTGGAAATAGGAGGACATATCAATAGACTTTGTGGTCAGCTTGCCTCACTCAACTGGCGGCCACGATGCGATTTGGGTAATTGTGGACCGATTGACGAAGTCGGTTCACTTTTTGCCGAGCCACACCACGTGGGCAGGCGACAAGTTGGCGTAGGTGTACCTTGATGAGATAGTGAGGTTGCACGGGGTGCCGAAATCGATCGTGTCGGATCGCGACCCCCGGTTTCCTTCGCACTTTTGGAAGATCCTGCAGGAAGCGCTTGGCACATGGCTCGACTTCAGCATAGCATTTCATCCTCAGACAGATCGGCAAACAGAGAGGACCATTCAAACTCTAGAGGATATGCTGCGGGCATGTGTCATAGACTATAAAGGGAGTTGGTGTGATCATCTGCCAATGGCCGAGTTCGCCTACAACAATAGTTATCACGCTAGTGTGGAGATGGCACCATTCGAGGCTCTCTATGGGCGGAAGTGTCGGTCTCCTATACACTAGAGCGATGTGGGTGAGCGTGCAGAGTTCGGCCCGGACGTGTTGCGAGAAGCAGAGGAGAAAGTCCGCCTTGCTCGCAAGCGATTGCTCATGGCGCAGTCGAGACAGAAAAGCTATGCTGATAGGCGCCGTCGAGACATAGAATTTGCGGTGGGTGACCGCGTATTCTTAAAGGTTTTGCCAATGCGGGGTGTGAAGCGGTTTAGAGTGCGGGGAAAGTTGAGTCCCGGTATATTAGACCCTACGAAATATTGGAGTGAGTTGGCACGGTGGCCTATCGACTTGCCTTACCGCCGAAGCTCGCGGATGTACACAATGTGTTCCATGTCTCCAACCGTCGCAAGCACATTCATGACCCTGAGCACGCGATGCTATATGAACCGCCGGAACTTCAAGAAGACTTGAGCTACGAGGAGTTTTCGGTGATTGTTATCGCCCGAGAAGTGCGAAAGCTGCGAAATCGCGAGATTCCCTACGTGAAGATCCCGTGGAGCAATCATGATGATCGCGAGGCCACCTGGAAACTCGAGGATCTGATGAGAAAGGATCGTCCTCACTTGTTTGAGGAATAACGTATAAAAACTGAGTTTTAATTAAGTTGAATCAGTTTCGAGGACGAAACTCCTTTTAAGGAGGGGAGGATGTAAGGAAGTGAATTCTCGAAATCCGAGAGTTATACTTCGTCCAGGATCGACTAATTGTCGAGCGAGTAGGCTTTGAAAAAAACTAAAGATGTCCAAAATACAAAAAGTGCTTTGGAGTCGAAGTCCGCGAGAGCGAAAGATGCAAAAATATGCATTTGGCAGATTCTGCTCTCGGGGACCGGTCCCTTGCAGGGAAGGACCGGTCCCCGTAGCTGAGGTTACGGCAGCCAGCTGATGCAACCGGTCCCTGGCCAGAGGGACAGGTTCCCGTAAGCATTTCTGGCTGAGGTGCTCTCGGGGACCGGTCCCTCATTAGGAGGACCGGTCTCCCAGGGACCGGTCTCTCGGGTAGGGACCGGTTCCCGTACGCGTGAAATTTTGAAAGGTCCTCAGAGACCGGTCCCTGGCAGGGAAGGACCGATCTCTCCGCGTGAAATCTGCCCAGGTAGAGCAGTTGAGAAATGAAAAGTTGGGGGGCTTAGTTGCATTTGTTATATTAGATGGAGAGTATTAGAGAGAAAAGCCTTCTCTCTTTCTCTCATCTACTCCATAACACCCCTCACTCTCTTTCCCTTAGCTCTTCCTCTCTCTCTCAAGGAAGAGAAGAAAGAAAAGAGAAGGAGAAGAAGGAAAAGAGAAGAAGAAGTAGGAGGAGAGCCAGCTAGAGAAGGCTTGGAGCATCTTCCTCTTTCTCTCCTCTCCTTTGGAGCTAACCTAGATGTAAGCTCTTGAACCCTAATGGTAGAACTTAGGGTTTTGGGTTTTTGGCTTTTGAGATGAGGTCAAATGGACCTCTAGCACCATTAATGGTGGAATAGAGCTAGGAGCTAGGGGTTCTATAGTGCAAATTGCAAGATGCGAACCATAGGGCACCCAAATGGGGGTTTTTGATAAATGATAAGATTGATCTCATTTAGTGGCTTGTAAACCTAATTGATAGGTGTCTAAACGCGGGGGCGAAATCGGATTTTTGATTCGTCGAGCGGGTGAAAAGCTATCGGCGAAATATAGCCGATTGAGCGCCGTTTTGGACCAAGGAGGCCGAGACCTCGTCGTAACGTCCGTTGGGAAGCATTTCTAGAACCTTCATACCTCCAAAAGGTGGGGGGTGTCATCCCGAAGTAACCGAACTCTCTATTATGTCTTAGAATAACATATAACCTTATCTCTTGCATGTTGCATTGTAGGATTGCATTGTAGTGCCTTTTCCTTATGCTTCTAAATATTTACCTAGTGTACATGGAATACTTGGTGAAATGGATAGGTAAAGATTGGGTCTGAACATGGATCCTATAGTGCTAAAGGAAAGAGATAAACTCGATGGTTATTTAGTGACATAGAGAGTGGCATCTAAATGTTTAAAGAACAGAACGAGTGGCATTATGTAGTGTATTTGACACTAGAGGTTCATGAACTTAGGGATAGGTGGATTCCCTACAAAATGACTCGTGAACAATGAACTTAGTATAGCTAAGTAAACATGCATGAATGTCGGAATAGGTGAGTTCCTAGAGAAATGTTGGCCCTAGTTCGTAGGGTATCCTCACGTGGAGAGGACAGATCAAGCTCACAGTCTGTTTTTTGGAATGGTAAAGCCATCCATATCCTCACATGGAGAGAATTGTTGTCGAGAACTCCGGAGTGTCGGGCGATTAGAACAAAGTGGATGTCCGCAGACCGTCCCCGGTTCGGGAACACATGGAGTCTCCTTACCCAATGGGATGGATATGTGAGGCGTAGGCAAACCCAAGGGTTTCGCCACAGATTCGGTAAATGAAAAGTTAATATTATCATTGAACATTGCTTATCGAATATGGATCGAACTTGTTAGCATGATAGTAAACCTTTACTAAATGATGGATGCATTCATTTCAAATGATTATGGGCATAGTAGCATAGTTTTCCTATTATATCTTTACAGCTTTGATATATATATATCTATCTATCTCATTGTTACTTATGCCCACTTGGACCTAGTGGGGAGATCGGCGGAGTCGGCGGCCAAGCCCACTGGGAACTATGGAAGATAGTTCTCACCCCACTCTATTTCCAGGGCTAGGTACAGGTCTGCTGAGCGAGGACCGCGGCAAGGGCATCGCCCCGACCAGTGAGGATTATTGGTAGAGTAGTAGCTTTCCTTTTACATTAGCACACCCATGTACCTGAGAGAGATTCATGTAGGTGAGGAATTTGGAGAGCTATATACTTGATGAACTTGTACTCATTTTGAGGAAAAGAATGTAATTGTACACAAAATGCAAATGTGATGTAATAGTTAGTAAAAACTCTCTTTATTTCACTTGTGTATCTTGTGGATTACTTGCTCTTCGTTGTTGGCACTATTTGTGCCCCGTTGATTGTGTACTTATAGAATTTAATATTCCTGGGTAAACTCTTGTACTCGATCTGTTGTTGAGCCTTGGGCGGACAGGGGAGGTGCTGTCCGTTCGGCATCCGTTCGCTGCGCCCGAACCGTGCCAAATCGGTAGGGGTTTCGGGGCGGGAGCGTGACACCGGTCCCCGAGAGCACAAATCCTGCACTTGCAGATTTTCTCCAACTTGCTCTCGGAGGCCTTCCACAATGCACTTTTGTCCTCTTTGATGCTTTCGGCCTTTCCGAAGGATAACCAACCAACAATAGGTCGATTTCGAGCGAGGCTCAACACTCAGATTAGACAATTCACATCCTTATAGTTCTTTTGGTTGTGGACAAGAGAAGAGAGGGTGTGGGGCTTTTATAAGCTGCTACAATTGCATTTGAGCCCTCCAATCTCTTTTATTTGCAGCAGACTAAACCTGCTGTTCACGGTGCGGGGTACCGGTACGCAGGCTCGCATCACCGGTACGACGTTCCGCAGAGTCCAAACCCGAGAGCTGCTGTTCTCGGGTTGTTGCGGGGTACCGGTACTAATCAGGTGTAACACACTAGATCTTTGCAAATTGCGAGGTTCGAGTGTTTGATCTGTGTTCCGAGTTTTTCCAGGTATTTTGGAGGGTCGTTGACAGTGCTCCGACTTATGGCTCGTATCCCGAGAATTGAGGTATTTAAAGTAGCGCAAAGGTCACCAAAGAGGAGGACTTATGCTGTTCTCGGGTTGCTTTCTGCAGGATTGTGTATCGGTACACCTTGATGTTTGTACCGGTACAGAAAGTGTACCGGTGACAACCTTAGTTAGTTAATTCGCGATTAAAACGCGAATTATACGCTAATCTTTAAAAATACGAATTAAACGGCGTCTTCCGTATTTTTTCGAAAAGTTCGAAAAAATATGCGATTTCTTCGTCAAAAAAAAGTGTTCGCGAATTATTCGCGATTCGCGAATGATTCGGAAGAAAACGTCGCTCGTGGTTGCAGATTCGCGGCCGAGATTCGCGTGGTCGCCGCGCTCGTGGTCATCGCGGCGCTCGTGGTTGTGGATTCGAGGCCGAGGGTCTCGTCATCGCCGCTCTCGTCGCCGAACTCTTCCGGGTCGTCCTCTTCCTCCTCCACGACCCTGGCCGGCACCGGGAGCAAGATCCGCGGCGGCAGATGTCGTCTCGCCCGAGGAAAGGTGGAAGAGGAACAGTAAAAAAGTATCGGGGCTTACGGAGGCTAGTTGTGCGCGGTCCACGAGGCCACTTTGTGGCCTCGTGGACCACATGAGAGGGAGGTCCAGTGGACCTCCCTCTCATTAATCATTATATATATATATAGAGAGAGAGAGAGAGAGAGAGAGAGAGNATATATTTTTATTTATTATATATAATATTTTATTTATATATTTATAATTATTTATTAATATTTCTAAATACATAACTTTTATATATTATTAATATATATTTATTATAACTTTGAATATATTTAATCTATATAAAAAATTATAAAAATAGTATATATAGTATATTAATTATTATATATTTATTATATAGCCGAATTTTTGATCCTGAATTTTTAATTGATAAACGTATAATACCCGTATAAATCACGTATCCGAATAATAACCGAATCCGTTTTTTAGCCGTATTTTTCAACGAATTTAATAATTAGAAAACGAATTTTATCCGAATTATATCCGTACCGAATTTTTGCCGAATCCGAATTAACTAACTATGGTGACAACTTGATGGTTGTACCGGTACACATGTGGTTATTGGCCAACCCGAGGCTCGGATTTGCGCATTCGGGAGAGTTGTACCGGTACACTTTCCCGTGTACCGGTACACTTTGCTAGATTTCAAACTGGCAGCTTTTGAGGGGTGTATTTGCTTTGCTTTTGTTGCTTCTCTATGCATATCCCACGCCCCTTAGAGGTTTCCCTGAGCTGGGAAACAGGGAAGACAAGGTAGGGGACCTCCTCTCTTCCCTTTTTGGATTTATATTCCATTTTGCATGGATTTTGGTGGATTAACCCTCTCTTTTTCATCTTGGTGGCATTTCCATCATTGTTGAAGGCTTGAAGCTTGGAGAGAAGCCCGTTTGAGAGGAGATCTTCAATCGTAGTTGGTTTGGAGCCTTGATTGAAGCCTCTAGAAAGGTTAGTAACGTGTTTCATCCTTTGGATTCATGTTTTTATGGTTTTTACTAGATCAAACCCTAGAAATGGAAACTTAGGGTTTATTTGGGGGTTTTGGATTTAGGGCTTTTAAAGCTTGATTTTTTGGATTAGAACCATCCTCTAGGTTGGATTGGGAGGGTTCTGGCCCCCATTTGGATATCGAGAGAGACTATCACCATCTTAGGTGAGTTTTGCCCCTTTTCTTGATATAGTTAAAGATCGACCTATATGTTGTTTGTAACATTCGTGTAACTCTCCTTTTATTACCTTTAGGGTGCTAGGAGAATAGTGGGCAACTTCGTTCGGCGAAATGAAAGGTTCCGAGGAGACTTGGTGGGTTTGACCTCACCAAAATGAGATAAATTTCTCAATGATGATTTTTACTTGTTGTAAAATAGAAAATCATGCATATTCGTGTTAGATGAAATATTTGTGAATTTTAGAATGCTTAGAATCATATGGTATATACAATGTATATTTGGACCCCTATGTAGTAGAGGGCTTTCATGTTGGGTTTATGCATGTAATTAGCATTCTAGATGTGACTCGAGATCATGTTTCATATAGTGAAAATGATAAGTGTAAGATACTATTGGATATATTCCTCATGTTGGACATAGGAACAAGTAAAATACCATAAAGAGGCATTAGACAAGAATGATATGTGAATTAGTGAGCTAATGTCGTAAAACGACATTGAGCTTGGGTTATGTGTGAACCTAGTAAATAATGCCATGAAGAGGCATGGAATTTGGAATAAACTTGGGTATAGCAACGTGCTAGTGTCATAAAGAGGCAATAGACTTAATGAATGCTGGAACTTCACATTGAGATATAGAACTAGACCGTTGGGTTGCTAGTGGCTATTACCATGTTAGAGACATGATGATCAGGTTTGTGAGACGATGACTACGCTTGCTTGTCATTTGTGCTCATTCGCACATGCTTGTGAGGGTCGCTCCCTACAAGCCGGCACTCCAGAGTTAGCCTACGCGACTTATGATCGCTCGTGCGGTATTAAGAAGCCTACGGGGGCCTGGCGGGATAGACTCATTCCTCGAGTGGGAATGCTGGAGTTACCACGGACACTTAGGCGGTACAAGCAGGACTACCTTGTGTAGGTCCTTATTTGGAAATGAAAATCGACACGGAGTCATATAAGTAATAATCACTACTTGACAGTTCATAGTAGTTGGATTTATCGGGCATTTACACATGTAGTGTATTTGATAGTATTGCTTATTGCATTATAGCATACTTGTTTGCCATGTTGGAGCATACTAGTCATATATTGGCATTTCGGACTATGATAGAATAGATGTACACCATGTTGACATCATGTATATTTATGGCATTGTAGATTAGCATTTCATTACATGCTTTACATATCGCAGCTTACTAGTAGTTCTTTTATCTACTTATGCTTTTGGGCCTAGTGGTGCATTTTGCTCAGGTCAGTAATTGTCTACTGGAAACTATAAATTATAGTTCTCACGCTCCCTGTTTTATGTTTCCTTTCAGAGCTTTCCACTCCAGGAGAGGCTAGGGACCGCAGCAAGGGTGTCGCTTCGAGCTAGCGAGCGAGGGGTCTTGCTAGGTGGATCATTTTCTCCTTTTTGTTTTAGTTGAAGAGAATGATAACGTTTGTACCCTACATAGAGACTACAATTTTGGATATTGTAGTACTTGCTTTTGAGATAGTTTGATGTATTCACTCTATGTTTTATCTCAGTTGATAGTTTTACTGCTTCTACTTCTTCATAGATATTAGCTGTACACATGCTCTGATATCTCTAGATATTTATTATCTTTTCTTTATTCATCGCTATTGTTGTAGATGCCTTGTATGTGCAGGCATATGGCGGGTCTAGGCATGCTACCGGGAGGGCCTCCGCCGGTCNACTGCTTCTACTTCTTCATAGATATTAGCTGTACACATGCTCTGATATCTCTAGATATTTATTATCTTTTCTTTATTCATCGCTATTGTTGTAGATGCCTTGTATGTGCAGGCATATGGCGGGTCTAGGCATGCTACCGGGAGGGCCTCCGCCGGTCCCGAGGCGTGACACCAGGGCGGTCACCGGTATGCAGTCCCCATTGACCAAATCTGAGAGCAACCTTCTCGGGTTGCCTGCCTGGCTGTAACACACTGGATCTTTGTAAATTGCGAGGTTCGAGTGTTTAATCAGTGTTCTAAATTTTTCTAGATATTCTGGAGGGTCGTTGACAGTGTTCCGACCTATGGCTCGTATCTCGAGAATTATAGTATTTAAATGTAGTGCTAAGGTCGGCAAAGTGATGAACTTAGGCTGCTCTCGGGTTGCATTTTGCTGGGCTGTGTACAAGTACACCTTGATGGTTGTACCGGTACAGAAAGTGTACCGGTGACACCTTGATGGTTGTACTGGTACAAATGGATTTTTCTGCCAACCCGAGCCTCGGGTTCGCGCGTACACTGGGTTTGTACCGGTACACTTTCCCGTGTACTGATACACTTTGCAGAAAGGGCTATTTTTGTTGGGGGTTGTATTTGCAATTGTTGCAACTCTATATATACCACCCCAGCTCCCTTAGAGAGCTCTTTTGAGCCCTAACCAGTAGAAAACAAGGTGAGCACTCTCCCCCTTAATTTTTTTCTCCATTTTTGATAGGTTTTAGCTAGTTTTGATCTCCTCCTCTTTGTTTTTTCTTACTTCTTGTTTGGATTCCACCATGGGAGAAGCTTGAAGCTTTTGTTGGAGCTCTTTTGGAGGAAGATCTTCAACCTTGGAGGACTTGAAGCCTTGTTGGGAGCTTTAGATGAGGTCGGTAGGCTTAATCTCCTCTTTGATTCATGTTTTAGTAAATTCTACTAGACGAAACCCTAGAATTGGAACTTAGGATTTATTTTGGGGATTTTGGATTGGATGCTCTTGGAACCAAATTGATTGGTTTAGAACCTTGGTTTAGGTTGATTTTGAAGGACTCTAACTCCTATTTGGAGATAGAGAGAGTTTCCTTCGCTTTCGGTGAGTTTTCCTCACTTTTGCTTGAGTTGCTTAATGTTTGAGGAATGGGTTGTTCGTAACGTTCGTGTATCTCTCTTTTCTATACCTTTAGGGTGCTAGGAGAGTAGTGGGCATGTCGCGCCCCGGGACCGAGCGGAAGCCCGCCCAGCGAGTGCCCAGACCCGCCATATGTCTAAAACATATAAGGCGTCTAAACAAAATGATAAATAAAGCAATAAAAAGAGAACAACTAGGAGTATCAGAGCAAATATATCTAGATGCTACAATAGAGGAAAAGAACCATATACTAAAATCCACAAAAAGAAACATAAAGTAATACAATAAGAATCCCAAAGACAAAAGCTAAACGAAGTACACAGGTGGTCTCTATATATGGTACAAAACTCTCTCTCTCACAAAAACCAAAAAGGAAGAGAGTGACCACCTAGGAGCAACAACAAGCTCCGCTATCTAGCTATGCGACTCCCTTGCCGCGATCCTGTGCCTCTGCCGGTGCCGAAGGCTCTGAAAGAAACCATAAAACAGAGGGCGTGAGAACTATTAAATAATAGTTCCCAGTGGGCAATTACTGACTTCAGTGAAATGCGCCACTAGACCCAAAAGCTACAAAAGAGGGTCAGTACAAGTATAAACGAAAACAAAACAATGAGCAAGTATGTAACCATGAGTACTATTCTACCATGATATCTCTAATTAGCATGAACTGCATANCCGTGCCTCCGCCAGTGCCGAAGGCTCTGAAATAAAATCATAAAACAGGGGGCGTGAGAACTATTAAACAATAGTTCCCAGTGGGCAATTACTGACTTCAGTGAAATACACCACTAGGCCCAAACTAAAAAGGGGGTCAGTAAGCAGATATAAACGAAAACGATATGTACGACAAGTAAATAAGCATGAATATTAGCTACCACATGATATCTCTACTTAGCACGATTTAGCATAAGTAAGAAAAGTTATTCTCGTATGAATGTACCCAAGCATCGCTGATATGATGTCCATAAGTCAAATAGTAAAGATGTCATTATTTACTTTCCTAGTCAATGTCCACTTGTCACTTTAACTAATAAAAGTTTAATCTTATAAGACCCACCCGAAGGCTGTCTGGCATGAAGACCCACCCGAAGGCTGTCTGACCTGTAAGACCCACCCGTAGGCTGTCTGGCCGGTGCCGTGCCTAATGGCCCCGTGGTAGTCAACATCCCCACTCTTAGGAATGAGCCTTTCCCATGGCAATCCACTTCGGCACCGAATCCCGCATGGCGAATATGTATCGCGAAGGCTAACTCCGGAGTGCCCACTTGTAGGGAGCGACCCTCACAAGCATGTGCGAATGAGCACAATGGCAAGCATGCGTATAAGTCTGTCTCAAGTCTCAAGTCCTCATATCTATGAACATGGAATGTATCGAATGTCACAAAGGCCTATCACTATGTCATCATGTCTCTAACATAGAGTATCGTCGATGTCCAAATGGCCTATCACTATATCTCTATGTTGCATTTTCATAGTTTACTAGTTTCAAGTGCCCCTTTATGACCCTTTTGTTCAACGAGTCTAAGCATGATAATTATGTTCATGAATACATATTTCTAACCATTTCTAGCATAAGAGACATGTTCTCAACTGAAAAAGATGCGCGCCTTTCACATGCATGCAGTCTACACATATAGCTTTACTATATAGAGTGATATTTACCTTACACATGGCACATGCATTTCAAGGGTTCTAAAGTTTTCATAAATCCTATCTAGCATGGATTTACATTTAAAAAGACTTTACGACGAGTATGTAATGCATAGGGGCCATTTTGCCCTGTTTTCATGAAGTCAAACCCATCGTAGATACCGAAACCCTTCGTAAGCTCCGACGAAGGTGTCCACTAGCCTCCTAACACCCTAAAGATGTAGAAACAAAGGGTTAAACGAACCTTACGATTAACCTTAAACTCAATCATTAACTACCTCAAGCTAAGGTGGAGAAAAACTCACCCTGGTGAAGAAATCCTCAAATAAAGCTCAAATGGATGCCAAGTCCCATCCAAAGCAACCCAATCCAAAGTTCTAAACTCATCAATCGGGTCTTCAAGCCCTCAAATAAAAAATCTCCAAACTAAACCCTAAATATCAAATCTAAGGTTTCATCTCTCAAAATCTACCAAAAATAGGTCTAGAGGGGAGAAACAAGCAACTAACCTCTAGAGAAGATCCAAACAAGGCTCCAAATGCTCTAGGGTTGAAGATTGATCCTCTACAAGGTCCCAATAGTAAGCTCCAAGCCTCCAAGGTGAGAAATGAGGTTGAGGAAGATGTTCCAAGGCCTCCAAGCTAGCTCTCCTCCAACCCCTCCTTCTTCCTCTCCTTCTTCTTCTCTCTCTAGAGTAAAAGTGAGGGAGAGAAATGAGGGAGTGAGAGAGTGGAAATGGCCTTAAGGCCCTTAGAAGCAACAAAATCCATATAAGTCCCTCAAAAAACCACCCTGTGCACAGTCCGGTCTGGGCAGTTTTCGGACTGAGGGACCGGTCTCCCCGACCTGGGACTGGTCTCTCAGCCTGCCCCGAAATTCCAATGTTCGGGAACCGGTCTCTACCTGCCAGGGACCGGTCTCTCAGACCCTTCTCGCAAAACACGCGTTCGGGAACCGATCTCTCCCAGCCAGGGACCGGTTGCCTCAAGCCCTGCCGCAGTACTGTTCTGGTAGAACCGGTCTCTCCTAGCCAGGGACCGATCCCCGAGAGTAAAAACTCCAGGACTTAGCCAAATTCTAGAAATCGAACTTTTAGGCCGGAATACCATCTACGACCTTCCACCAAGTGTGGAAAAGTTCGAAATCCATATCAAACACTCGAACCTCGCGATTTGCACAGGTCCGGTGTGCTGCAGGGCAACTTCGTTCGGCGAAACGAAGGGTTGCGAGAGTCACGGTGGGTTTGACTTCATGGAATAGGGGAGAAATGTCTCATATATGATTTGTACTCATCGTTTCATCGAAATGCATGCATATTCATGCTAGATAGGATTTTATGAATTTTAGAATACTTAAAATGCATGTGTTATGTATCATGAAAATTCAACTTTATATAGTAGAGCCTCATTCCTAGAGTAGGGATGTTGACTACCACGGGGCTATTAGGCACGGCGCAGGCCGGACTACCTATGGGTAGGTCCTACAGGATTGGGATTCCAGTGGCATAACATGCCAAGTGGACATTGACTAGAATAGTAAATAATGACATCGGATTATTTACATTGTGGATATCATGTTGGTTGTATCTTCATACTTATACATGTTAGAAAAGCATCATACTTATGCAAATTCATGCTAAGTAGAGATATCATGGTTTAGTAAGTATTCATGTTTAAATACTGGTCATTCATATTGCTTATTTATTCGCACTTACCTGCTTAGTTTTCGGGCCTAGTGGCGCTTTTCATTGAAGTCAGTAATTGCCCACTGGGAACTATTATTTAATAGTTCTCACGCCCTCTGTTTTGTGGTTTTTATTTCAAAGCCTTCAGCACCGGTGAAGGCACGAGATCGCGGCAAAGAGGTCGCGTAGCTAGATAGCGGAGCTTGCTTTCGCTCCTTGGTGGTTTACTCTCTTTTTGTGTTGTGGTGAGGAAGAGTTTTGTTTTCCATGTATAGAGACCACCAGTGTATTACTCTTAGCACTTGTATTTGGATTTTGTTGTACTACTTTATGGTTCTATCATAGTGGATTTTAGCCTTTGTTTATTCCTCTATTGTAGATTCTAGTTGTACTTTGCTCTGATACTCCTAGATATTCTTTTATCTTGCTTTATTTACTGTTTTATTGTAGACGTCTTATATGTTTTAGACGTATGGCGGGTCTGAACACGTCCCGGACGGGCTTCCGCTAGGTCCCGGGGCGTGACAGATTAATTTGGTATCGGAGCCTAGGATTCAGTCTTAGTGGACCTAGCAAACTTTGGGCCGGTTGGACTATAGGAAATAGGCTCGTGAGAGACCAGGTCTATTTGACTTGTAAACGAAAGTATCACGATTGGGTTTTAATATAACTCTAAAAAGTTGGAGTTTAATCGAAGTGTATGGCTTCTAACTTCGCGGAGGGTTACGTTGGCGGGCGACAACGTAACATCGGGAGTTAGTCGTGAAGAACACTTCCTTACTTTCGTATGATTTGGGTATTATCTACTTGAGCGGGGATTCGATAGCATAGGTTTTACTAACTTGCGCTTTTATGATGTTGCAATGAGATGCCGATAACACGCTCTTAATTTGCCGGAGCGGATAATGCGGTACACCTTGAGGAGGTCGAGACCTCCGTTACCTCCGGATCCGGCGAGGTCCGTGAGTTGAGGAGCCAGCTTGCGGGCCTCACTGACTTGGTGACTCAGCAGGCGGAGGCGGCCCGATAGCAGACAGAGGCAGTGTGCCGACAGAAGGCGTGGATGAAGCGCCTGAAGGGCCTTTTACTGCAGCAGGCGGTGGTTAGGGAGGCTCAGATTCTTACACTACCCGCGCCTGTGGATGTGGTCGCACCCAGGGGATCGTCCCCCGTCCTCGACACATCTCGGACGACACCTGCGGTCGCACCTCGGGAAGAGGTTGTGGTAGCGTCACCAGCTCAGGTGCCTCCGGCGGGGGCAGTTTTCCCCGCGTTAGTTGAGAGAGCAGAGCTGGACCGGCTCATGGATCGCCTCAATGAGTTCAGGAGGTGCAGTCCCCGGATCTTCGACGGAGAGAAGGTCGACCACTGGATCGTGGAGAAGTGGTTGATGCACATGGAGAAGCTCTTCTGCGATACCTTCGTAGAGGAAAGGGATCGAGTTTGGCTCACCACAGACCACTTGGACGGCGAGGCCTACTGCTAGTAGTTAGACGTTCAGGAGAATCCCAGCACGGATTTGGCGGCTATTTCTTGGAAGAAGTTCAAGGAGCTTCTTTTGGCGCAATACTTCCCTGACAGTGTACAGAGGAAGATGGAGCAGGACTTGCGCAACTTGCGCCAGGGAGACCAGACTGTAGTCGAGTTTGAGAGGGAGTTTTCTCGGCTTCTACACTGCATGCCTTTCGTCGTGTGGGACGACGAGGACAGGGCCCGCATCTTCGAGCGAGGATTGCGACCGTCTATCTTCCGATTCGTGCAATCCTCTAACCTCCAAACCTATCGGGAGGTGGTGAATCGCGCACTCACTGTGGAGAGTGGCGCGGCGGATGTGCAAGAGCGGATAGAAGGCATGGACAAGGGTAAGGGCAAAAGGCCCGCGGCTGAGGGTGCAAGTCAGACGCACTTTAGGAGGCCGCCAAAGCACTCTAGGGGCCAGCAGCGTGGGCGTGGCTCGGCAGCGTAGCGAGGAGGATCTGATCGACGCCGACCCCCCCCCACCCCAGTGCGTGATTTGTGGTGGTCCCCATATTCCACCGCAGTGCCCGCAGCGGGGAGGGAGGTGTTTTTTGTGTGGCCAGGAGAGCCACTTCCGGACCGAGTGCCCGAGGGGTTCGTCACCGGCACCGTCGACTGCATCGGCACCGGCTCTACCAGCCACCAGCTAGGGGACTCCATTGGCACAGTACCAGTCTGGACGGTCACCCATCCAGAATCAAAGGGAGGGATCTCGACAGGCTCCGAGTGTGCGTATATATGCCGCTCAAACCGAGGAGGCGGCAGTCGCCGAGGATGTGGTCGCAGATATCATTTTACTTGATGGCATTAGAGTTCGTGCATTATTTGATACTGGAGTATCGCATTCATTCATAGATCGGCTGTTTGCCGAGTTGCATGGCATTCTTTGGCTTCTTTGTTGCATTCGGGACATGTTGTTGTGCCCGACCACATTTTGGACATTAGAGAGTATTACCCCAGTTGTCCTGTCCAGGTAGGAGATTGGATTATGCCTGTGGATTTGCTAGCCTTGGGCAAGCTGGGGGAGTTTGATGTGGTCTTAGGCATGGATTGGTTAACCAAGTATTATGCCACGATCGATTGCAAGAATCGCACGGTTACTTTTAGAGAACCGGGGCAGACTGAGGTTGTATTTAGAGGATGCCGGAGTTCGCTATTTGCGATGACGATCAGCTCGTCTCGAGCTAGGCAGCTGATCAGCAGAGGTTGCATAGCCTATTTCGCTAGTGTTGTGCTGAGGGGCGAGGATGACACCCCTAGGATTGAGGATATCCCGGTGGTGCGGGAGTTTCAAGACGTGTTT
This sequence comes from Ananas comosus, assembly GCF_001540865.1. Lineage (NCBI taxonomy): Eukaryota > Viridiplantae > Streptophyta > Magnoliopsida > Poales > Bromeliaceae > Ananas > Ananas comosus. Next base: position 7,515,010 of record NC_033643.1, on the reverse strand, counting down.
CCAGCTGAGCTACCGGGTATGCCACCTGATAGGGAGATTGAGTTTGTGGTATATCTCGTCCCTGGGACTACCCTAATCTCAAAGGTATCCTATAGGATGGCACTGGCGGAACTGAAAGAGCTGAGGGCACAGCTGCAAGATTTTTTAGACAAGGGCTTCATTCGACCGAGCGTCTCGCCATGGGGAGCGCGAGTTTTGTTCGTCAAGAAGAAGGACGGATCACTGCGCCTATGTGTAGATTACCGTGAATTTAATAAAGTTACGATTAAGAATAAGTATCCATTGCCAAGGATCGACGACTTATTTGATCAGTTTCAGAGATCGTGTGTGTATTCCAAGATAGACTTGCAGTCGGGATACCACCTGTTAAAGATCAAACCCGAGGATGTATCGAAGACGGATTTTAGAATACGGTATGGACATTATGAGTTCACAGTTATGCCGTTCGGGCTTACTAATGCCCTGGTAGCTTTTATGGATCTAATGAACCGTGTTTTTATGCCTTATCTAGACAGGTTCGTCGTGGTGTTCATCGACGACATCTTGGTTTATTCTTGAAGTGATGCAGATCACGAGGGACATTTGAGGCTTGTACTTCAAATACTTCGGGAAAATGAGCTTTATGCTAAGTTGAAAAAGTGTGAATTTTGGCTTCAAGAGGTAGCATTCCTTGGACATTTGATTTCGGGATCGGGTATAGCCGTAGATCCTAAAAAGATTGAGGCTATCAAGGATTGGCCGAGACCGACGAGCGTCATGGAGATACGGAGCTTTCTTGGATTGGCCGGCTACTACCGGAGATTTGTTGAGGGTTTTGCTAAACTATCTACTCCCCTCGCGAGACTCACGCATAAAGGCGTCAAGTTCATTTGGAACGATACGTGTGAAAGGAGCTTCCAAGAGTTGAAGCAAAGATTGACGACCGCCCCGATCCTAACCCTGCCTGTTGCTGGAGTAGGGTATGTGGTTTATAGTAATGCTTCATTTAATAGATTAGGTTGCGTTTTGATGCAGGATGGCAAGGTGATCGCGTATGCTTCTCGCCAATTGAAGGAATATGAAAGGAACTATCCTACATATGATTTGGAGTTGGCGGCCGTAGTCTTTGCACTGAAGCTATGGCGCCACTATCTTTATGGCGAGCGGTGTGAAGTGTACACGGATCACAAAAGTTTAAAGTATCTATTCACTCAGAAGGAGTTGAACTTGAGGCAGTACAGATGGTTGGAACTACTCAAGGATTATGACCTGACGATTCCTTACCACCCGGGCAAGGCTAACGTGGTGGCAGATGCGCTAAGTCGAAAATCGACGAAAAACTTAGCGATGGATGTTGTTACTCAACCGCAGTTGATCGAACAGATGAAGCGGTTGGGGTTAGAAGTGGTGACTCCTGATACACCCTTGAGGTTGATGACCTTGATAGTCCAACCTACACTTTTGGATAAAATTAAAGAAAAGCAAATTTTTGATGTGGAATTGCAAAAGATTAGAGATAAGATGGTCGATGGTTGCACCGGCGATTTCCTTGTGGATGATCAAGGGTTGATGTTTTTTCCCGGAAGGTTATGTGTACCGGTGAATTTGGGAATTAAAGAGGATATTCTTCAAGAAGCACACCGGGCACCCTATGCTATACATCCAGGAGGCACCAAAATGTACAAGGACTTAAAATCGCTCTACTGGTGGCCCGGGATGGAAAAGGAGATTGGCGAGTTTGTAGCTCATTGTCTAACTTGCTAACAAGTAAAGGCAGAGCACCGATTGCCCGCGGGAAAACTTCAGAGTTTGCCGATTTTCGTGTGGAAGTGCAAGAAGATCACCATGGATTTTGTGATGGGATTGCCTCGCTCACAGGCCGGGCATGATGCTATTTGGGTGATCGTGGATAGATTGACGAAGTCGGCGCACTTCATACCTATTCATACTACTTGGTCGGGGGAAAAGCTCACACAAGTGTACCTTGATGAGATTGTGCGACTTCACGGAATGCCTACTTCGATTGTATCTGATCGAGGCACCCGATTTGTGTCTCATTTTTGGAGGAGTCTGCAGGACGCCTTAGGCACTCGATTGGATTTCAGCACTACTTTCCACCCTCAGAGTGATGGGCAGTCAGAGCATACTATACAGACCTTAGAGGATATGCTCTGAGCATGTGTGATAGACTTCCAGGGAGGATGGTCGCTGCATCTACCAATGGCAGAGTTTGCTTATAACAACAGTTATCAAGCAAGCATCAAGATGGCGCCCTTCGAAGCACTTTATGGACGGAAGTGTAGATCGCCACTTCATTGGAGTGAAGTTGGCGAGAGATTGGCTTTAGGCCCTGATGTACTCCAGGAAGCTGAAGACAAGGTTCGTATTGCTCGGGAGCGACTTTTGACGGCACAGAGTAGACAGAGGAGCTACGCTGATCGACGATGGCGGGACTTGGAGTTCTAAGTTGGAGACCATGTTTTCTTGAAGGCCTCGCCGACTAGAGGGATCAGGAGATTCGGGATTCGAGAAAAGTTGAGCCATCGCTTTATTGGACCGTATGAGATTTTGGAGTGTGTAGGTTCGGTAGCGTATCGACTTGCTTTACCACCGAACCTATCGGGCATACACAACGTCTTTCATGTATCGGTCCTTCGAAAGTACATCTTCGATCCGGCTCATGTATTGGATGCTACACTTTTAGAGCTGCAAGAGGACTTGAGTTTCGAGGAGCAACCCGTGAGGATCTTGGCTCGCGAGGTGAGGAAGCTGCGAAATCTGGATTTTGCGTATGTGAAGATTCTTTGGAGCAACCACGAGGAGCGAGAGGCCACGTGGGAGCTTGAGAGCGCTATCCCCATCTCTTTCAGATGGAGTCTTGAGGTACATTGCTTTCGAGTTTCGCGGACGAAACTCCTTTTTAGGAGAGGTGAATGTAATAGACTGGACCTTTATAAATTGCGAAGTTCGAGTGTTTAATCAGTGTTCTGAGTTTTTCCAGATATTCTGAAGGGTCGTTGAGAGTGTTTCGACCTATGGCTCGTATCCCGAGAATTGTAGTATTTAAAGTAGCGCTAAGGTTGCCAAAATGATGGACTTAGGCTGCTCTCGGGTTGCATTTTGCTCGGCTGTGTACCGGTACACCTTGATGGTTGTACCGGTACAGATAGTGTACCGGTGACACCTTGATGGTTGTACCGGTACAAACGGATTTTTCTGCCAACCCGAGCCTCGGGTTCGCGCGTACACTGCGTTTGTATCGGTACACTTTTTCGTGTACCGGTACACTTTGAAGAAAGGGCTGTTTTTGTTGGGGGTTGTATTTGCAATTATTGCAACTCTGTATATACCACCCCAGCCCCCTTAGAGAGCTCTTTTGAGCCATAACCAGTGGAGAACAAGGTGAGCACTCTCCCCCTTGATTTCTTCTCCATGTTTTATGGGATTTAGCTACTTTTGATCTCCTCCTCTTTATTTTTTCTTGCTTCTTGTTGGGATTCCACCTTGGGAGAAGCTTGAAGCTTTTGTTGGAGCTCTTTTGGAGGAAGATCTTCAACCTTGGAGGACTTGAAGCCTTGTTGGGAGCTTCATTTGAGGTTGGTAGGCTTAATCTCCTCTTTGATTCATATTTTAGTAGATTCTACTAGATGAAACCCTAGAATTGGAACTTAGAGTATATTTTGGGAATTTTGGATTGGATGTACTTGGAACCAAATTGATTGGTTTAGAACCTTGGTTTAGGTTGGTTTTGAAGGACTCTAACTCCCATTTGGAGATCGAGAGAGTTTCCTTCGCTTTCGGTGAGTTTTCTTCACCTTTGCTTGAGTTGCTTAATATTTCAGCAATGGGTTGTTCGTAACGTTCATGTATCTCTCTTTTCTATACCTTTAGTGTGCTAGGAGAGTAGTGGGCAACTTCGTTCGGCGAAACGAAGGGTTGCGAGAGTCACAGTGGGTTTGACTTCATGGAATAGGAGAGAAATGTCTCCTATGTGATTTGTACTCGTCGTTTCATCGAAATGCATGCATATTCATGCTAGATAGAATTTTTATGAATTTTAGAATACTTAAAATGCATGTGTTATGTATAATGAAAATTCAACTCTATATAGTAGAGCCTTTTGTGTATTATACATGCATGTGAGTAGTATTCTTCCTTGTGGATTGGAAACATGTCTCATATGATGAAAATGACTCGAATTATGTATTCCTGAACACTAAACTCATGCTTGGACTTAGTGGACAAAAGTGCCATAAAGGGGCATCCGACTTAGTAAACTGTGAAACTACAACATTAAGATATAGTGACAGGCTATTTGGACATCGACTGTATTCCATGTTTTAGACATGATGACATAGTGATAGGCCATTGAGATATTTGCTACATTCCATGTTTTAGACATGATGACTTGAGACTTGAGATGGACTTTTACGCTTGCTTGCCATTGTGCTCATTCGCACATTCTTGTGAGGGTCGCTCCCCACAAGCCGGCACTCCGGAGATACCCATTGCGACACATGCTTGCCCGTACGGGATTGGGCGCCGAAATGGGATGCAGTGGGAGAGGCTCATTCCTAGAGTGGGGATGTTGACTACCACGGGGCTATTAGGCACGGCGCAGGCCGGACTACCTACGGGTAGGTCCTACATTTTTGAGATTCTAGTGACATAACATGCCAAGTGGACATTGACTAAAATAGTAAACAATGACATCGGACTATTTACATTGTGGATATTATGTTGGTTGTATATTCATGCTTATACATGTTAGAAAAGCATCATACTTATGCAAATTCATGCTAAGTAGAGATATCATGGTTTAGTAAGTATTTATGTTTAAATACTGGTCATTTATATTGCTTATTTATTCGCACTTACCTACTTAGTTTTCAGGCCTAGTGGCGCTTTTCACTGAAGTCAATAATTGCCCACTGGAAACTATTATTTAATAGTTCTCGCGCCCTCTGTTTTATGGTTTTTATTTGAGAGCCTTCAGCACGAGTGGAGGCATGGGATCGCGGCAAAGGGGTCGCGTAGATAGATAGCGAAGCTTGCTTTTGCTCCTACGTGGTTTACTCTCTTTTTGTGTTGTGGTGAGGAAGAGTTTTGTTTTCCATGTATAGAGACCACCAGTGTATTACTCTTAGCACTTGTATTTTGATTTTGTTGTACTACTTTATGGTTCTATCATAGTGGATTTTAGCCTTTGTTTATTTCTCTATTGTAGATTCTAGTTGTACTTTGCTCTGATACTCCTAAATGTTCTTTTATTTTGCTTTATTTACCGTTTTATTGTAGACGCCTTATATGTTTTAGACGTATGGCGGGTCTGTACACGTCCCCGGCGGGCTTCCGCTGGGTCCTGGGGGGTGACACTGGTACCGGTACCTCTTTCTCAGTACCGGTACACAGTGCCCAGACTGCAGTTTTGGCAATACTTTAGCTTCATTTCGCGTCGGTCTCACTTGGAACTCAACTTTAACCCTTCTAATATTGTTGGAATGTCGTATGGACTTTGTCCAACCATCTCTCTCGCCACACTTTAGTCATTTTGACCAAAAGTGGATTAACACGATGAGGATCCAATACCTTACAACCGCAAGCCGACGAAGGCGAGGAGTACTCACCGGCAGAAAGAGATCATCAAGGTCATAAGTAGATATCACAAATACAGTAGCTATAATACCGGAAGGAAAATGAACAGTAATAGAACATGTAACTACCGCTACTGTAAAGTAGAACAGAATGCATATATGGATAACATAACTATAGTAGCAATGATGTAAGGGTAAACAACAGCACAGAGGAATATAACTAGCCGCTATTGTAATACAGAACGAAGTGCAAGTATGCATTAACTGGACATATGAGAAGTCCAAGATATACCCAATCCTCATGGCCTGTCATGAAGACTTGGCCTAAGCTCGCCCATAGGTCTCAAGGACCGCAAATCAAGTAACACTCCGGAGGGACACAACAACCCGCATCCAGAGTCGCTAACTCTGTCTAAACACGACGTATATCAAGTCTGGGGATGAGAACTCAGGGTAGCGAACCCTATCTATGAAGCATCACCTCCTACTGGGCTGGCAACTGAAGTACCCCGGGTTAGTAACTTTGTCTAAGACTCCTTCAGTGCCGTACAAGCTACAGTCAACTAATGCCAAAGCATATCAGGTATGAATACGAATGTCACCGACTATGAAGTCAACTAATGTCAAATCACGTCATGTATGCATACAAGTACCGACCACTCAGGTCAACTAGGATGGAATAACTCAACATCCTTCTGAAGGTATGCAAGTACCGACCACTCAATGTCAACTAACATATATGCACAAGAACCAACCAATAGGTCACAAGAAGGTCACGTCATGCATCGGTATAATCCAAAACTAGCCGTCAGCCACTAGCCGACAATCCTACCCCTCAGGGTATACAGACCTCATAGGTCATCACGTAGCCCAACCGACCAAGTAGGTCATAATGCTAAATACAATGAACCAACCGAATAGGTCATAGTATGAGATACAAGAACCGACCGACTAGGTCACAGATCTCACATGTAATCATAAACATGCTCTACTCCTACTCATGATGCTAGACATGAAAGCAACCAAGTAGAGCGTTAAAGGAGTAACAAAGGTGCTAGGCTCAACAAATCGTATAAGTAGGATAATAACAGAAAAAAGGGTAAGAAGATGACACCGAGTGTGCACCATTGTACCGACTTCGGGTCGAAGTACCCACCTGTACGAATGCAGTGCCTGTCTCTCGACTGTAGAAGAACGTCAACCGGACCTACGAAGGGTCCACCGGGTTAGTGTTTAACCCACAAACAACGAACACTAAACTCACAATCCCACCTTTAAACCCACAGGAATCAGTTTTCCAAAATCGATTACAGTAACACGCCGGGAATTCTAAAAATCGCATCGGGACTCCGCCGAGACCCACGAAGTGTCCCGGGACTCGCCGACTCGCGCCATGAGTCACCCGCTACCACACAACACCATAATAAAGATGTCTTGGCAGCAACTACATAAGCTCACATTGAAACGATTATCATCGGATAACCATTCCGATCCGGATTCCCGAAAGTGTCAATTTCGACACCGGAACCCACCGTCGCTCACCCGTCGTCTCCGAACCCATGGAACGACGTAAGTGACCAGCCCACAAGGCTCAACGACAAAGTAATTTACAGCGAGGTACCGTCGGAAGAAATCCGAAGCGAAATCGCGTTCCGTCGGCGAATTTCACCGAAAAACACACCAGAAATCGATACTCGATTTCTGCGAAGGCATCAGACCTTGGACAATCAGTCTAGAGGTCAACCGCAGCCCATACGTACTGTCCACAGCACCCATGAAATACGCAATTGCACAAAAGCCCTTACTATACGATAAAATCACATTATTTTATGTGATTTACCGGGTTTTATGGCTCGATACCGCAAACCGAGGGCTTTCGAGGTCGGCTGAGACATGTACTGACAGGTCTCGATGTGCCGGAGGCCGTGAGCCGGAGTACAACCGTCCACTGTGCGAGGCGCGGGAGCGATTCGAAGTTCAGTGAACCCTGCGCGCTGAAACTAAAACGCTTCTAATTTGCTCATTCGGCTCTCGTTGACCCCAAATGAGGTGAGCACTGTGATTAGCACTGATTGACGATCACCGTGCTCACCTCCAGAGGCATCGAAACAGCCTCGGGTCGCCGAAACATAGACAACTCAAAACAGTGCACAAACTGGTTACTAAATGCTTACCAGGCAAGGTGGAGCTAGGGCACGGCGGGCGGCGGCCAGGCGGTGGGCGCGCCGGCGGTAGGCAGGTGCGGGCGACGGAGGGAGGCCGGGGCGCGTGTCAGACGACGATGGAAGGCAGCGGTTGCAGCGAGCAATGATGCCCTAGTCGCACGAGGTGGTGAGGAGCTCGGCTCCAACCCGACCGGCAAGGGCCTCCGGCGACGGGAGCGCCGGTGGCAGCCGAGTGAGGCCGACCCAGGGGAGACGTCGCGCGGGTCGGCCGGCGGCGGGAGGCGGCGGTGGCGGCGGAGGGACATCCCGAGCCCGCATTGCCTTAGCTCGGGCTCGGCTAGTCCCTCCAGCCACGGCGACGGCCGGAGCAGCAAAGAAAAGAGCGCGGGCCTCCTCTGAGACCCAGAGAAGGGATCGGGGATGGCGGCCCGGGGCTGGAGACGCGGCGCACTCGCGCTCGGCCGCGCCAGCCCACATCAGCTCACGAATGGCCGCGGCGGCGCAAGATGTGGATGCAGCGGTCGTGGGAGCCTCGGGGTGACTGCCAGGGGTCGTAGAAGGCCAGAGAGAGATCGAGGGGGCAGCTCCTTGCGGCAGCGGCGCAGGGGAGAGTCTACCGAGCTACCTCGGCCTAGACCAACCCGGCCGGCCGCAGATCTAGTGCAACCGCGACGGAGAGTTCGGGGGTGGCAATGACTGGCGAGGAAGGTCGCCGGGGATCCGAGGTACTGCCAGAGAGGGGCCCGAGGGAAAGAGGTGCACCCTACAAGCTTTTGGCAAAGATGACAGCCACAAACGTCAATGTAAGGGAGAGAAAGAAGCATTGGCGACTTCCGGCAGCCGGAGGCATGCGCCGGCGGCTGGGGTGCGTGCGGCGAGGGCAGGTAAGGGTGGTGAGGTGGCTGTAGAAGTCTCAACTGAGGGTGGTTAGCTGGGTTAGGGTTTTCCTCCATGTAAACCCTAGCAACACCTTTATATAAGGTGATAAATTGCAAATAAGTCCACCAAACTCAGATATTTTAATTTGGGTCCTTCACCGCGCGAATATAACATGCGAACATACTCCCACGTTCGATTTCACGCAAAACGGTGCATAAAATGTAGGGCTTATAGCAAAATTACCGTTTCGCCATTAATGACCCCTCCTCGATCAACACGCGATATCAAGAGATCCGTCTGTCAGATTTTTGATCTGATTTCGCTAACGCGTTCAGTACGACCGGGGCAACGAACCCACGATTTTGTTTTGCCCGATATGGTTGCCGATTTGCGATGAAACTCTACCTCTCTCTAATTGCCAAAAACCCCTTTTGCGATAAAATCCCTTTTCTTGAAAACCCTACATCAAAACCCAAATCCGTCAATACCATTGGGTCCAGGATAGTCGAACCATCGAAAACGAGCTATTGGATCACTGCGAACGGAGTCCAATACGCACCAGAAGCCATCTCCACTCATTGGCTTCTTCGAAAAACCGGAGTTACTATTCACTTTAAGTGATCAGTAAAGGTCGCGTAACTTCTCCATCCTAACTCATTTTCTCCTAAAACCTGATGAGTGGTTATGTAATTAAATCACACACAAAAATATCGTCAACAAATAGTTTAGTTACATTGCCAAATCTCAGTCCTTACAATATTTTACTTATTTCAATTTTAGAATATTTTATATTTGTCAAGAACAACAACAATTTATAGAAGTAACACTTCAGACGGATTTGCAGATTCTTACGGACACATGCGTTGGATTTTTCCGGCACGCATGTTGCTCATCTACGACATCACACATCCCGATGATCAAATGTTGATGGCTGAGACACATTCTGCGGCAACTAAACAGCAAAATGGTTAAGAGTACAAAAAAATTCTCTGCATGTGACTAATATATTATCCCTTTTTGGATATCCAAAGCACATACTAGCATAAAAGAAAGAAAATTGGAAGAAATGATCCTCCAAAACCAAGTAAAATGACATCCGTACAACATTCTCTCGACCACGTCATCATCATTAAGTCACAATAATTGAGTAATACGAATGTTTATTTATTTTTGTATTTGTCAAAGCCTTTCATAATTTAAACAGGAAGGGCAAACAAGACAATTTTCTATCCTACAAAGGTAAATGCTAACAATACAAAAAAAAAGTGTTGAATTTAGCATTACTTTTCTGAAAATAATCCATCCATTTGTAATTTTTTTAAAAAAAATTTATTGTATTTAAAAAAAAAAAAAAAAAAGAGATGTGATTCATTGAATATAGATGATACATGTAATGTGACAGCTATATAGTAGACTTCCTTTGACCAATACTCCCTATTTTTGGGTGATATACACCCATCACTTCAATGGATAAATTTGTTTTACCTGTTGTACGATTTGATAAGTAATACAATCTCATCTATTAGATGGATGGGATGTATAATGTACATTCTTTTTGGAACGTATGAGTAGCATTGCTCGCTATGATAGCAGGATTAATTACACCATTGGTCCCCCAATATTTTTCGACAATATTTTCTCGGGATTGTAACTTTCTAACCAACGATCAGATTTTATCATATTATATGCCGTTGTGTGTATTTTTCGAAAAAGAATGCGACAACTATTTTCAAGCTCTGTTTGGACTCTGAACGGTGAAGATATGGTTAAAATACGAGGGCTCGACTTCTCAAGGTCATAACTTTTTGCCGGGTTAGCCTTTTTTCGCATTTAATAACCCCATTTGTAGATATTCAAAAATTTCCTTAAATATGTAGCGCCGCAACATGCCGCCTTCCCGTTCCTTACAAAATCACGATAAAACCATCCTAAGCCCTCCGAATTCGACCCAAAAGTTTCGACGGATTCGATAGATGCTAGATTCTGCACTTGTATCTCGTCGATCCGGAGGTCGATTCCAGTGTGCGGTGCCTTATTTCAAAGACAACTCGCAGCCGGCCGCAGCCATATGCTTTGTAAGCCGATCTGATACCGGATGAGAGAGATGAAATTCGCAGAATGCCGCACTTCTTGTATGCTCTTTATTATTATATATCAAATTTTATAATGTACAATATTTTACTTATTTCAATTTCAGAATATTTTAGATTTGTCAAGAACAACAACAAATTATGGAAATAACGCTGCGGACGGAATTGGAGATTCTTACGAACACATGCGTAGGATTTTTCCTGCACGCATGTTGCTCATCTACGACAACACACATCCTGGTGATCAAATGTTGATGGCTAAGATGCATTCTGCTGCAACTGAACAGCAAAATGGTTACGAGTACAAAATTTTTTTTTGCATGTGACTAATATATTATGTGCCCCTTTTTGGATACCCAAAGCACTTACCAGCATAAAAGAAAGGAAACTGGGAGAAACGATCCTTCAATAACAGGTAACATGACATCCGTACAATATTCTCTCAACCTCATCATCATCATCAAGTCACAACAATTGAGTAATGCTAATGTTTATTTACTGCTGCATTTGTCAAACAAGACAATTTCCTATCCTACGAAGGTAAATGCTACCAATACAAAAAAAAAAAAAAAAAAAAAAACA